>NC_081198.1:48093519-48393519 GCF_902713425.1 Acipenser ruthenus | reverse complement strand
AATCAGCTTGTCCCTTGGTGGAACCAGTTGCCCTTGTCCAGACACTCTCTACAAATCATTAAAGGAAGCAGTCCATTTAGAAAATATTGATCTGCTCTCTCTGTAGTGACCTGCATTATGTCTACTGTTTTTAGACAGCATTAAGCCTGTTTTCAATGGTTAGTTTTTGCGGGGGGGGGGGGGGGGGTGTCTGTGGAATGCCCCATGACATTTGATAGAACAGGTCATGAAGGGGCAATGGCAGAAGAACCAAGGTTAGCATAGCACACCAGGAAAAGAAGGACTGCTATGGAAATTCAACCAGAGCTGGAAAAGGACACAGTAACTTTACTGTTTATTGATATGTGTTTGATCCCCATTTTGAAACAAGGGAGTTTGTCCTATATTTACAGGAGCTTAAAGAAGAGATCATACAGCATACAAGGGTCATAGAGGTAAACCAGTGCCTCTATGCAGATCATGGTGCAACCACTTGCAACAATCTGTGCTTTGAAGGTTATTTCACAAATGCAGCAGCTTGTCTTGCATAGAGTTTACTATGAACATAAAGAGAGCTGTATATTTTATGTCAACATCATCCAATTTCTAAAAAAAAAATTGAAAATCTGAACTGAACATAGCTGAATTTTGAAAGATGCATTTGAGGTTACAGCAGAGCCCTGAAATAACCTTCATATCAAAGTATAATATAATGTGTTAGCCCTATACGTTAACAATCCCCAAGCTCGTTATAATACGCAAACACAGTTACTGCATGTGACCGTAACATGTGGTTGATTGTTTATAAGCTTTTAATATTTCTTTGTTACAGGTAAGCATGCTGTATGTTCGATGCATCAGTGCCATTGTGAAGTGCTGTCAGGTCTTACAAGCTGACCAATGCTGTGTTTGGCTGTGTTTTTTTTTGTTGTTTTGTTTTTTTGCAATATTTTATTATTTGTTTATTCAATTCAATTTGAATGCAAAGGTGTCTAAAGTGTATGGCAGATATGTTTGTATTTCCAGCATTGTGAAGTTAACCTTTTTGTTATTTAATTCAGTGCTAATTTTGTTTTGTGGTATGCTTGTTAAAAATAATTCCAATTCTGGACATGGGAAGAACATCCAGCAGGTAAGTGAGATATAGTATGATGGTTTCTTGCTAATAATCTGGATAGTTCTCCATACTTCCAATGTAAAAAAAATGACTCAATATAATTCTCGTCAAAATAGAAGTGAAGTAGAATACAGTGCACTTTTTTGTTGCCTCTTGATAAGTATAGTTACAATTTGTATTTTTTTCTGTATTCTGTTATGGCTTACATAACTGACAATCACAGTATAACAGTAGAAGGTTATTGTTTTCGTTAGCATCTACACACGGGCCCTTTGGTTTAGAATATTGTCCAATCACGCTCCTGGAGGGCCATTCCGCCCCAGGTTAACAGATACAATTATATTATTAACTACTTTAGGGTCTGGATGGAGGTTTAATTGGTTTAATTAAACAATTTAGAACAGCATTATAAAGAAGACCAGAAGGGACAACTTTGGTCAACCCCCGATTTATCCCTTTGGTTCACAACATTGGTTTGGAACATTTCTTTTAGGGCTGTTGTGATTTTGTTATCGGTTTGTAAATCATGTTTTCAGTCTCTTGTGTCCTGTAGTTGAGGCACCTGGGACTGGAAATCTCGTAAAGCTAACCCGTGTATTTCTTGATTCCAGTCATCAGGAAGTGACCTCCAGGCGGGCCTGCCTGTGAGGAAGGTGAAGAAGAAGAAGAAGGTGGACACATCCAAATTCATGACCCCTTACCTGGCCCACAGCCAGAAAATGCAGGAGCTCTTCAGTCAGGTAAGGGTGTGGGGGGGTCACCAATGATGTAATCAGAGGGTGCGAGTGTCTTGGAAGGAACCCTGAACTTAATCGCTGTCCTTTATCTTCCTTGTAGAACAAATACAAGGAGAATTATGAAAAGGAGAGAGGAAAACCCTATGGGATCGAAACTGACACCCCAGAACTTCGCAAGATCAGGAAGGCTCAGGAACAGCTCAGTGAGGTAAATCAGACTGTAGTCATGTATTTATTATTTTATGATGGACCCCAGGGACATGCAGCTCCAAACTCCTGTATAACAGCATTCATACTGCAAATCTTTACAGGACGATTATAATAATTTGGCTGCTTTATGCCCAAGGGACTGTCTGTACACGGCAGATGCCAATAATGCCAGTCGAGTTTAATTTTTACTTTTTTAATGTAGGTCAAGTACCGCATGGAAGGTCATAAATCTCAGACAATGAGCAACTTTGACGGGACGGCCAGGGAGGTTGAGCATGCGAAAAAGGTTTCACAGCTTATTAGCAAGGTGAGTCCAAATATTTCATAAACTCCAGGTATACATTTTGAAACGTGCATTAGGGACCCTCTAGTTCCCAGGGTGGTTTTACAGCGCTAAGGGTTTTGATTAGTTAGGGATGCTCAGAGTGTAGAGAGAGAGCAAAGACCTGAGACAGTAAGCTGCTAGAGCAGGCTGGCTTGTAATGATTGAAGGGAAATAAAGGAAAGTTTGTGCCTTTAAAATGTGGTCCTGAACTCATCTTTACCCAGACACTCCTGTCGCCTCAATATTCATCAAACAAGAAATGTTTACATATAAAGAAAAATAAAACAACTTAAACGAGATAAAATCTGTACAAGACTTAAATAGGACTGGTTTTGTGCAGGGCTTAACCTAGCTTTATAAACTTGAAGCAGTCACTTTAACTTGGTATCGCAGTCTTGTAGGAATGCCCTCAGTACAACCTTGACATTAAAACCCTTCCTTGTGTATTGCAGGTTCTATACAGGCAGAAGTGGGATGAGATCAAGGACAGGTACTTGCTCCCCCCAGATGCCCCTGAACTTGTGCGAGCTGTGAAGAATGCTGCTAACTTCAGTCAGGTAACTAAAATAAAAGGTTCCTGTGCGAAATCAATGTCTCTAAAATCTTGAGCTCTAGTGAATGAATGCCGTGTCTGAAAGTATGGGTTTGGGGTTAGTTGTGGCTGCTGTCGCTTTTCTTTATTCTTTAGAGCAAGTCTTAACATCCTTCCTAAAAAATAAGTTTTATGGTTATTAATGTAGTAAATCACTGTCTGTTAAGCCCCATCATTGTTTATATCTGTTAAACCCTTTCCATTTTATTCAAAGTTATACATTTGGTTTAGTTTTTTGTTTATATATATATATATATATATATATATATATATATATATATATATATATATACAGTGCCTTGCAAAAGTATTCAGACCCCTGACCAATTCTCTCATATTACTGAATTACAAGTGGTACATTGAAATTTCGTTCTGTTTGATATTTTTCAACCCCTGTGCTGTATTCAACCCCTGTGCTGTGGAAGCTCCCAGTTTACACCGATGAAAGAAATTGCCCTAACGAGGACACAATTACCTTACCATTGGCCTCCACCTGTGAACCATTAAAGTTGCTGTCACATTTTCTGGATAAATACCCCACTATTGAAGGATCATTGGTCAGGCTGTGAATATGAAGGAAAATGAAGACCAAAGGGCATTCTACAGAAGTTAGAGATAAAGTAATACAAATACATAGATTAGGGAAAGGGTACAAAAAAATATCCAAGTTTTTGGATATCCCAGTGAGCACAGTTGGATCAATAATCAGGAAGTGGAAGCTGCATCACACCACCCAGGCACTGCCAAGAAAAGGCCGTCCCTCAAAATTCAGCGCTCAGACAAGAAGGAGACTTGTGAGAGATTGAAGGAGCTACGGAGTTCAGTGGCTGGGAGTGGAGTAATGGTGCACCAGTCAACCATATCAACAGCTCTGCATAACACTGGCCTGTATGGGAGGGTGGCAAGAAAGAAGCCGTTACTCAAAAAGTACCATCTGAAAGCATGTCTGGAGTTTGCCAGAAAGCATGAGAGTGACCCAGCTGCGATGTGGGAAAAGGTTTTGTGGTCAGATGACACCAAGATAGAGCTTTTTGGCCAAAACTCAAAGTGCTATGTGTGGCGCAAACCTAACACTGCCCATGCCTCAAGACACACCATCCCTACAGTGAAGTATGGTGGTGGCAGTATCATGCTGTGGGGATGCTTCTCATCAGCAGGGACTGGGCATCTTGTTAAAATTGAAGGAAGAATGGATGGAGCAAAATACAGGGAAATACTGCAAGAGAACCTGCTTCAGTCTGCTAAAAAACTGAAGCTTGGGAGGAAATTCACCTTTCAGCAGGACAATGATCCCAAGCACAAGGCCAAAGCAACATTGGAGTGGCTCAAGAACAAAAAGGTGAATGTCCTACAGTGGCCCAGTCAAAGTCCTGATCTCAATCCCATTGAGAATCTGTGGCACTATTTGAAAATTGCGGTCCACAAGCGTCGTCCAACCAACCTGGACAACCTGGAGCAAATCTGCCAAGAAGAATGGGCCAAAATCACTCCGACACTGTGGCCAAAATCACTCCGACAGCTGGTACATACTTACCCCAAAAGACTTAAAGCTGTTATTGCAGCGAAAGGTGGCTCTACCAAATATTAATGTGTGGGGGTTGAATACTTATGCAAGCAAGATATTTCAGTTTTTTTTTTTTCTTAAAAATATTTCCCAACATAAAACCAATGTCACCTTACAATAATTGATATTGAGTTTCAGTGTTTTAAAATAAAATATCAAACAGAACGAAATTTCAATGTACCATTTGTAATTCAGTAATATGAGAGAATTGGTCAGGGGTCTGAATACTTTTGCAAGGCATTGTATATATATATATATATATACAGTGCCTTGCGAAAGTATTCGGCCCCCTTGAACTTTGCGACCTTTTGCCACATTTCAGGCTTCAAACATAAAGATATGAAACTGTAATTTTTTGTGAAGAATCAACAACAAGTGGGACACAATCATGAAGTGGAACGAAATTTATTGGATATTTCAAACTTTTTTAACAAATAAAAAACTGAAAAATTGGGCGTGCAAAATTATTCAGCCCCCTTAAGTTAATACTTTGTAGCGCCACCTTTTGCTGCGATTACAGCTGTAAGTCGCTTGGGGTATGTCTCTATCAGTTTTGCACATCGAGAGACTGAAATTTTTGCCCATTCCTCCTTGCAAAACAGCTCGAGCTCAGTGAGGTTGGATGGAGAGCATTTGTGAACAGCAGTTTTCAGTTCTTTCCACAGATTCTCGATTGGATTCAGGTCTGGACTTTGACTTGGCCATTCTAACACCTGGATATGTTTATTTGTGAACCATTCCATTGTAGATTTTGCTTTATGTTTTGGATCATTGTCTTGTTGGAAGACAAATCTCCGTCCCAGTCTCAGGTCTTTTGCAGACTCCATCAGGTTTTCTTCCAGAATGGTCCTGTATTTGGCTCCATCCATCTTCCCATCAATTTTAACCATCTTCCCTGTCCCTGCTGAAGAAAAGCAGGCCCAAACCATGATGCTGCCACCACCATGTTTGACAGTGGGGATGGTGTGTTCAGGGTGATGAGCTGTGTTGCTTTTACGCCAAACATAACGTTTTGCATTGTTGCCAAAAAGTTCAATTTTGGTTTCATCTGACCAGAGCACCTTCTTCCACATGTTTGGTGTGTCTCCCAGGTGGCTTGTGGCAAACTGTAAACGACACTTTTTATGGATATCTTTAAGAAATGGCTTTCTTCTTGCCACTCTTCCATAAAGGCCAGATTTGTGCAGTATACGACTGATTGTTGTCCTATGGACAGAGTCTCCCACCTCAGCTGTAGATCTCTGCAGTTCATCCAGAGTGATCATGGGCCTCTTGGCTGCATCTCTGATCAGTCTTCTCCTTGTATGAGCTGAAAGTTTAGAGGGACGGCCAGGTCTTGGTAGATTTGCAGTGGTCTGATACTCCTTCCATTTCAATATTATCGCTTGCACAGTGCTCCTTGGGATGTTTAAAGCTTGGGAAATCTTTTTGTATCCAAATCCGGCTTTAAACTTCTCCACAACAGTATCTCGGACCTGCCTGGTGTGTTCCTTGTTCTTCATGATGCTCTCTGCGCTTTAAACGGACCTCTGAGACCTATCATAGTGCAGGTGCATTTATACGGAGACTTGATTACACACAGGTGGATTCTATTTATCATCATTAGTCATTTAGGTCAACATTGGATCATTCAGAGATCCTCACTGAACTTCTGGAGAGAGTTTGCTGCACTGAAAGTAAAGGGGCTGAATAATTTTGCACGCCCAATTTTTCAGTTTTTTATTTGTTAAAAAAGTTTGAAATATCCAATAAATTTCGTTCCACTTCATGATTGTGTCCCACTTGTTGTTGATTCTTCACAAAAAATTACAGTTTCATATCTTTATGTTTGAAGCCTGAAATGTGGCAAAAGGTCGCAAAGTTCAAGGGGGCCGAATACTTTCGCAAGGCACTGTATATATATATATATATATATATATATATATATACAATTAAAGCAGAAACAATGGCAGTGAACTTTACAGGTAGTGAATATAGAAAGCAATATCAACAGCCAAACAATTAAGGGCTTGTGAGCATGTTGTTTATGCTACAAATGTGCTTAGCACGTTGTTTAGAGGCTGAACTGATAATGTAAGCCACATTTGAAAACAATGTTATTTGAAATGCTAACCATGGTTTTTCTTTTTGTTTTTCGAAAGAAACTGTACACCGAAGCCTGGAATGAGGATAAGACTATGTACTACCCTTACAGTGACAGCCCTGAGCTCAGGAGGGTTGCAAAAGCCCAGAAAATAATGAGCGACGTACGTTGTAATTCACCATTATCTCTGATTTAATAGTTTTAGCTATGCAATCATTAAGACAGACAAAACTGGTCTATTTAACATAATGTGCACAATACTGGTAATCCATTTTAGAAAGACATTGTAGGGTTAATGCACATTGCTAATAACTTAGACATTTGTGTTGACATTAGCTGGTACTAAAATTGGCTTTTTGTGCTATTAATCCAGACAGGCAGCACACAGGTGCAGTTCTGTATTTAGTCTTAAAAGCAAGAAAGTTCAGATGCTGTTTCTATAGTGTTGCCATCTCCTTGCCGTTGCATGGTGTTTGCAATCGTTCTGAGTGCTCCTTATTGCAGTCACTCAAATACTATTGCTTTCTAAAAACAAGTGAGAATTCGATTGAATTGCAAGAGCAGCTAAAACTTGAGACGGGTTACCAGCAGTATCTAGTACTAGAGCAGTAATAGGGCTTGTTGTGTTTAGCTGATGATCTCTTTTTCAATCTCGCTTCATATAGATTCAGTACAAGAAGGGACATGATGAACGCAAGGCCAAGTACACCTCGCTGGCTGACCCCCCTGAGGTGATCCTCGCCAAGAAGGTGTTCACACAGCGCAGTGATGTAAGTACTGTGAGCCTTTCAATGATAATACCAATATAATTGGGCAGCAGTGTGCAGTAGTGGTCAGGGCTCTGGACTCTTGACCGGAGGGTCATGGGTTCAATCCCCGGTCGGGGACACTGCTGTTGTACCCTTGAGCAAGGTACTTTACCTAGATTGCTCCAGTAAAAACCCAACTGTATAAATGGGGAATTGTATGTAAAAATAATGTGTAAAAAATAGTGTAATTGTATGTAAAAATAATGTGATATCTTGTAACAATTGTAAGTCGCCCTGGATAAGGGCGTCTGCTAAGAAATAAATAATAATAATAATAATATAATCCATCACACAGCACAGTGATGTAAGTACTGTGAGTCTGTGAATATAACCCATCACACAGCACAGTGATGTAAGTACTGTGAGTGTGAATATAACCCATCACACAGCTGCCTCCCCCTTTCAGATAACTGCATTTTAACAGTTAAAATCCTGCTCAGTGAATTCAGATCAAGTCAGTTTTTAGTATGTCAGATTAAATACATGTATAGTGGTGCATTCAATGAGTGTGCAAGTACTGGTTGTAATGTTCTTTTCTCTCCAGACTATAAAAAGAGCATTGCAGTGATCTTGTTGTTTCTCTGCAGCTCAAGTACCACGAGGAGTATAATAAGAATGTGAAGGGCAAGTGGAGCCAGACTCCTTGCTATGAAGTTGCTGTTGCAAGAATGGTCTCTGACAACCTCAGCAGTGTAAGTATGAACAAGACAGAAGCATGCTAATGATTACTCCAATCACAGCTAAGGGCTGTGTTTATCAAAGCTTTACTCCAGTCCTTGATGCATTTCTATTTTTTCAATGAAGATTCCACGCCAAACAAGCAGCATTTGATTTTAAATGACTGTACTTCCTTTGATTTTTATCTCCCCAAAAACATTTTTAGAACATGTTGCATTGTATGCATTGTAACCCGAACCCTACTGTATGTTTATATCTTTTTAATTCTAGAAAAAGTACCAGGCTGCTTACGAGGATATGAAAGATCAGATTTACTTCATGCAAACAGATACCCAAGAGTATGACATGAACAAGAAGGCAAGGATTGCTGCTAGCACGGTACGTACCCAGAGCTTAGACTCACTGCCCCTGAACTAAACCTCAACCAAGCCCTACAATTCAACTGTCCCACAGCTCATGCTAATGAGATGCTACTGAGTTGACCTTCAGAATCACAAAATACACGAGAACCCTTTCAAACTCTTTGTCATGCTAGTACTGGGACTGCAAAGCCCCGAGATGATCTCAGTTGTGATTGGCGACGGTCAGTTTCCTCAGTAGAGCGGCTGGTGGTGGAAACCAAGTAAACAGATGTGTGTAATAGTGTGTAAATAATGCAAAGGGTAAAGTGATCTGGATTAAATCAGAATTATAATGTCCCTATAAAGTTTTCTTTAGTTTCTTTAAGGTAGGTAAGACAGTACAAGTTACTAAGTATTTTTTCCCTGTTTTTTAATAGGTGAAATACAGACAAGATTTTGAAAAGACTAAAAATGTTGCAGATTATAATGTGCTTCCTGCTACAGAGAATCCTCTGCTGAGGCAGCTTAGATACGCTGGGAAGATCTTGAGTGATGTAAGTATTACAAACAGCAAATAGCAACACTATGACAAATGGAGTCACCAAATGTTGGTGATATGGCCTGGTATTTCATTTTCAAATTTAAGTGTCATCCCATTGACACATTTGTCTTCTCTTTTTATTTTTTCAGAAAAATTACAAGGGCTCGTACGAGAAATCAAGAGGAAAAAGTATTAACTACTGTGACACGCCAAAGTTTCAAATGGATAATGTGCTGAAGCAGTTTAGTGATGTAAGTAATGCAAGTAAACCTTTGCACGTAGTTAAATGTTACTGTATTTCTCTTTTGACTTTTAATATTTGTATTTTTTGTCTTTTTTTGTTACAGGTCAAATATAAAAAGGCTTATGAGACGAATGTTAAGGGGCATTATATGGGCAGCTATGAGAACCCGGACATGCTTCACTGTCAGAAGATGGAAGAGCTGAAGAGTGATGTAAGTTCAAAAATGTCCAAGTGACTTTCTCATTAAATCAGTAGTCTTTATGAACAAATATTAAAAAAGGATAACACAACAATGTTGGTAGTGATTGGATTGCCTGTACTTGATGTTATGCTAATTCTATAATTAGTAGTATACTGTTATATTTTACATTTGCTTGCTCTTTGTGGCTATGTCACAAAGCTTATAGACTTACGGGGGTACGTGAGTGGCTCATCCCATTAAAGCGGTGCCGCTCGGAGTGCAGGATGAGTCACACAGCTTGGGCGGTGCTGCGCTGTGCAAAGAGGCAGAACATTGCTGGGGACCCCGAAGGGGGCGTCACATTGGCTCTGACGCTCCCGGGGTGGGGGTTGGGAGACCGGCAGGGATTGCTTCTCCTCATCACGCAACAGCGAGCCCTACTGGCCACACACCAAGCACGTTCAGAGTGGATAAAAAGCAGGGCTGATCTCTGTTTTCCGGGATCGGTAGCCCGTCTACCTCTGCTCTGGATTGCTCGGCGTAAAAGCGATTCTGGCTTTAGGCTTGTGAGATCGGAGGATGCTCACACGGCCTCAGAACATCCGTGCTGTGTGGGTACCCACTGCGGTGAGGAGAAAAAACATAACTGGACATTCCAATTTGGGGGGCAAAATAAATAAAAAATAATAATTGGTCACTCTAAATTTGTATATAAAATAAATAAATAAATAAATACCCTCCAAACATATTTTTTCTTCTTCATTTCTTTCAGAAAAACTACAGGGCTGATTATGAAGCGGATAAGACAAGATGCTATTTTGCTCAAACTATTACTCCCGAATATGAAGCTATAAAGAAATCATACCAGTGTAAAGATGTAAGTGTTCTAAAGTAGCTCATTAGTGTTGACAGTAGAGCCTGTCATATCCGATTAAGTCTATTCCAGAGGGAGTCGATATACTACATACAGTTGCTTTATAACGTCGGGGCATTATAAATTAACAATGTCAGGTACAGCAATATTATACAAAGAAAATCAGTAAAGATTACTGCACAAAAATTCATTATGAAAAACAATACACTATAATGTAGTATTTGGCAGTTTACAAAACAGCATTCCATTCGTTAAAAAAAAATTAAAAAAATAAAATTATAATAATAATAATAATAATAAAGAAACACGCACATACTTTTGAAGGTCAGCAAAGCTGTGAAACAATTCCACATGCCAGAAATACATCAGTTAATAGAGGATATCATATCACACAAGATCGGCTAGTGATACGCCATAATCATAAGCTATGTCTATACTGACATCCAGTGGTTACAATGTGAAGTACAAGTGAGAATTAACACCATTGATTTTGATAAGTCTAAATAATAATAATAATAAAATGATAGATGTCATATACCAGCCAGGACAATCTTTATGTGCAGTTCAGATTTTTTTTCACACATATGCAACATTTTTGTTTTAAATGTTTCTTAATAGACTTTATATGATTCAATTAACTCTCTTTTCTTTCAGAGTGTATACAGACATCATCCAGATACTGTTAAATTCACACAAGTGACGGATTCCCCAGGATTAGTACAAGCAGCAATCAATGCAAGACAGCTAAGTGACGTAAGTATCTTAAACACGCAGCTTCTGCTAAGCAGACAGTTCTAGCAACATTTTAAAAATGGTCTTCTAAATGATCTTTGTTTCTTTTTTTGTCCACTTGTTTTACAGCTTAACTATAAAGAAAAATATGAGAAAGAAAAATTCAAATGTTCCCTGCCTGTCGACTATCCATTTTTCATTCAGTCCAGAGTCAATGCCTACAACCTCAGTGACGTAAGTATTTTACAAACAATAAACAATCTTTGAACAGTCTTGAGTGCAAGCAAAACTTTATTAGTTTCATATAAACTGTGAACAAGAAAAGGATTTTGCATTTATATACAATGGTGATCATTAGCATGTGCACCCTTGTAACAGCAAAACCGTGATTTAGCACATTGTGCTTGTATATACAAATATAGGAACAGTATTGAAAGGTCCTATTTAGTATGTAGTATTAAATAATCTTGGTATTTTGGCACTGGATTTCATCCCAGTTTGAGTTAACACCAGTTTTTTTTTACTTTCCGTTTCCTGATTTCCAGAACTGTTACAAGTATGAATGGGACAAAACAAAAGCCAAGAAGTTTGAGATCAAAGTGGATGCGATTCCCCTTCTTGCTGCTCGTGCTCACACTAATATCGCCAGTGATGTAAGTTTCAGCACAGTGTCATCGGAACTGCATGCAGAAATATATTCTTTTAAATCTCATTTCTTATAAAAGTTTACCACAGTATTTTTGCTCTTTTCCCATGCTTTTCCCATAGTTATACAGTACTTTGCATTTACAATAGTTTACCCTGGTTTGCCATGTTTTTAAATATGCTTTACCATACCTCTCTACAATGCTTGCCTATGCTTTACCATTCTTTCACTGTGCTTTGTAACACTTCACTTGTTATATTTTGAAAATGGATACCATTTTCATAATTGCAATTGATGGTAAAATCCCGTTCACATTTCAAACTGTTATTTTATTTCTATGTGATCCCTTCTCAGGTGAAATATAAGAAAGAGTATGAGAAGTCTAGAGGGAAGATGGTGGGAGCGCTCAGCATTCAAGATGATCCCAAGATTTTACATTCTGTCCAAGTGGCTAAAATCCAAAGTGAAGTAAGTTATATGAAATCTGTCAGCTGTACTGTACAAACTCTTCCCGTTTTGTGTCGATTGGCTTTCTACTGGATCTGTGTCTATCTATATATACAGTTATATATACAGTAGGACTGAGTGCTCACAACATGTTTTTGCTCATTCTGATATCAGCGCGAGTACAAGAAAGACTATGAAAAGATGAAGACCAAATACCACGCTCCACTGGATATGGTCCTGGTTACCCTGGCGAAGAAATCCCAGAGCATTGCCAGCAACACAGACTATAAGAAATTACACCACAGCTACTTTTACCCCCCTGACAGCATGTCTGTGGAGCTGGCGAAGAAAGCCTACACCATGCAGAGCGAGGTAAGCAAATCACCAGTGTTACCTAAATGAGCTTCTTATTTATCCATGTGTGTACCAGTTACACATACCAGGGATTTCTTATTTATCCATGGGTGTACCAGTTACACATACCAGGGATTTCTTATTTATCCATGGGTGTACCAGTTACACGTACCAGGGATTTCTTATTTATCCATGTGTGTACCAGTTACACATACCAGGGATTTCTTATTTATCCATGGGTGTACCAGTTACACATACCAGGGATTTCTTATTTATCCATGTGTCTACCAGTTACACGTACCAGGGATTTCTTATTTATCCATGGGTGTACCAGTTACACATACCAGGGATTTCTTATTTATCCATGGGTGTACCAGTTACACGTACCAGGGATTTCCCATTAGGTCAGCTTAATAGTTTCCCTTTCAATTATTCATTCATAATGTAGGAAATGTCTCAGAGACAACTAATTCAATGAAGTCTTATTTATTAAAACACGCAGCAATTACAGATAAGTAAGAAGGAATTGAAGAACCTCACCTATGTTATCCCGGAGCGAGATGACAAATAGACCCCAACAGGCAACTTCTGGAGCTAGCCGCTATATTTGAACATTTTTCTTCAAATATGAAGTCGTCAGCAAATATTACAAACGTGTTCCATCTGCCTGAGAGTAGGTGAACAGTCAGAGTATATTAACCCTATATTGTCCCGTTGCACCAGCCCACCTTCAAATCTGGTCAATGATATAAAGGCTTCTCAGACTTTTTTATTATAAAATAATGCAATCAAAATCAAAATGCCCCCTAATTGTTTTCTCGGATATTAAAGACAATGCAGAAATACAGTTAGAATGCAATGTAAAGCTGACATTGTGTAAATGTATTCGTGTAGTGCAGCCTGCGCTGATCTCTCTGCATTGGGGTCGGTGTGCTCATGCCGTTGTGTGTAGGCTGCAGAGAAGCCCGGGGAGGTTTGCTCAATTTGCTCAGCTTCTTATCCTGTGTTTTTTCTTGTTTCTAGAATGATTACCGATCGGATTACAATAACTACCACAAGGGCATTGGCTGGGTTCCTTATGGCTCTATGGAAGTGGAAAATGCCAAAAAAGCTGGAGAGATCCTAAATGAGGCAAGTCTGCCCTGGGGCTCAAAATCCATATTGGATGTTAAAATGAACACAGTGAAGTGATTGATGTAGCTGTTGACAGGGTGCCAGTGCAGCGTACCAGTTATTAAAAGCTGGCTCGGCAGATGTTTCCTGTACTGTATTGTATACCTGTATTGAATTATTTTATAGACACAGCAACGGTTTTAAACAATAACACCGTGTCTTGACAAAAAATGTAATAAATAAATTGACTTCCACATCCTTACTTAAGTCATATCAATAAAAAAGTAATATGACTGAAAGTTGGACGAATGATAAAACCCCAGAGCTTCTTCACTTGTATTTACTTTGTACTACATTTATATATTTTGTTGCCACCCAATTGATCATCTTTCAATCGTTGGGTATAAACCCAATCACAAAATCGCCTTATATCCCCTTATGAGATAAGACATATAGGCTTGATATAATATACTTCCTACAGCAATCTATATTATTTTAAACCTTGTGGTAAACTGGTCATTCATAGCATATGTTGTACATTCTTTCTTTATTATTCAGAAAAAGTACCGCCAGCACCCAGACACTATTAAATTCACTGCGATTGAGGACAATCCAATCATGGTGCAGGCAAAGATCAACCAACACCAGAGGAGTGATGTAAGTCACCTTGTATTCTGTGACCCATTCCTGGGGCAGTTGCCATGTGAAAAATGTGCATATGCTTGTTTTGTTTGAATCTACACAGTATAACAAAAGAAATAAATAACTGGAATGTCCCCCTTGTTTTTTTTCTATAGCTGAACTACAAGAAAGCGGGCGAGAAGGTCATGCACAAATATATAATGAATCCAGATGAACCCGCACTGATCCAGTCTAAAGTCAATGCTGTCAATATCAGCCAGGTAAGAACAGGCAATGAACCAGACGCCTTCTCCTCTCTGTACGGTCTGTTGTGTTGAGATGTTTTTGCCATCTTGACCGCAATGTTTTTTGTTCTCTTGCAGAGCTCCTATACTCTTGGCTGGAAGGATACGATTCGCAAAGGCTATGACCTCAGGGTTGATGCAATCCCTATTATTGCTGCTAAGGCTGCTCGCAAGGCTGCTAGTGATGTAAGTGCTCATCTTCTCATTCTTAAAGGCACATGGCCAAAGCTGTCACTGTAATATCTTCCCATACTTTGATTGAGGCTAACTTGAGACACGGTACAAATTTGAGAACAGTTTAGGAATAATCTGGATGCCCGTGCTGCTATTTTCTTAAACTTTGACATCTATAAATGTGGCTATAAACGGTCTGCGGTAAATGTTTTGCTACACTGTGTCAACGGAGCAGCCTTGTGAACCAGAGGATTGCGTCAGCGACCACGTTAAGAGCGGGTGAAATGAAAAGTATTGATTAATGAAATTCTTTAACTTTAACAGTGTTCCTCGTTTGTTTCTCACTAGTTCCAGTACAAGTTGGCTTATGAGAAGGCGAGAGGCCATCACGTGGGCTTCCGCAACCTGCAGGATGACCCCAAGCTGGTCCACTACATGAACGTGGCTAAGATGCAGTCTGAGCGCGAGTACAAGAAGGACTACGAGAAGTCCAAGACCAAGTACCACACTCCTGTAGACATGTTTAACGTGATAAATGCTAAGAAGGCTCAGGGCATCGCCAGCAACACTGGCTACAAGCAGCTGATCCATCACTACAGCCTCCTGCCCGACGCCATGAACCTGCAGCTTTCCAAGAACATGATGCAGATCCAGAGCAATGTAAGTGAACCCAAACAGGATTCGGGTTTGAAAAGCTAAGAAATGGCATTATTTAAAATTAAGATTATTTATTTCTTCATTTAACATTTTTTTTTAAATGGTAGACTAGCGTCTCTGCTTGCGTGTCTGCTGTTTAAAAAAATATATATATATATATATATATATATATATATATATAGTATATATATAAAAAATAAAGAAATAAACGAAGTCGTCTTTTTGTTTTGTGTTTTATAACAATGTGAAGTGAGTGCTGTTCTTCTGTATCAGGTAATATTTCTCTTTAACCAAAGCATTTGAAGTGAATGTTGTAAACTGAGACTCCCAGGTGTTCTTTGGAGTTGAGCCAACCCTTTGATAATGTATTTTTGTAATTAAACAAATTGCTGTTTATTGTATTAATTCCATCCTTTCCACAGAATGAATACAAAGCTGATTATTCTAACTGGGTGAAAGGAACAGGGTGGGTCCCGATTGGTTCTCTGGATGTGGAGAAAGCCAAGAAGGCAGGGGAAGCCCTGAATGAGAAGAAGTACAGACAGCACCCCGACACCATCAAGTTCACCAGCGTGACCGACTCCCTTGTCATGGTTCAGGCTAAACTCAACGCTCACCAGCTCAGCGACGTGAGTCAAGTCAAAGGATTGTCTTCCATCCAGTTTTGTAAATACTGTAGATGTATTCCCCAGCCTGGGCTTCATTGATAGCACATCCAGAACTCGGTGGGCTTCTTAGTTCCATATTGCATGCTGTTAAACAAAACAAATACCGTAGTCACAGCCCAACTGAATCATTTGAAGGCCATTTTTATTTATCTAGCTGTAGCATGAACAATTCAAACTTGACATGCTACTTTGACAGTGTGAGTCAGCGGCTGGGTCTGGCTTTAGAACCAGTATTTCCTGGAACCCAGTCCTAAGGTTTAACAACTGAGCCACAGTGCTTCTGTCTACATTTAGTATTCCTGTTGCCCTCAGTGGTAAAAAAACAAAACCCAAAACAGCCTTTTACAGTATAATAATATACTTCTATAGTTTGCATGTCATTAGGAGTAATGCAGTTCATTTCTTATTACAGAAAGAATACAAAGCTGGCGCTGAAGAGATAAAGCACACGTATCACCTCCCAGCCGACGCACCGGAGTTAATCCAGGCTAAATGCAATGCCATTAACATGAGTGAGGTAAGTACTGTACAGAAATGCATTTATTATGCTTTACCATAATGGATGCCTATTTTGTATTAGAAAAGGTGAGACATTTGAAACCATAGTAATACACGTTAGGTATGATGTACTTGAATGGCTTTGCTAGCAATACATACTTTATTTGTAACATCTTGTCATTTTTAATGTGAGGTGGGTGAGGACATGCAGTGGGTGATATTATTATTATTTATTTATTTCTTAGCAGACGCCCTTATCCAGGGCGACTTACAATCGTAAGCAAAAACATTTCAAGCGTTACAATACAAGTAATACAATAAGAGCAAGAAATACAATAACTTTTGTTCAAGTAAAGTACAAGTTTGACAAACCACAATTCAATAATACAGCAGGTAATAGTGATAGTTACATCAGGATATGATTAAATAGTGATAGTTACATCAGGATGTGATTAAATACAAAGTACTACAGGTTAAAAACTTGGCAGATTACAGTATTCTGAAGTACAGGATTAAATGCAGTAAAATAGGGGCTGATAAGAGCAAAATAAAGCACATTTACATGAAGGGTGATAGTGTCCCAGGATACAAACAGAGGAGTTCTACAGGTGCTCTTTGAAGAGGTGAGTCTTAAAGAGGCGCCGGAATGTGGTCAGGGACTGGGCAGTCCTGACATCTGTAGGAAGGTCATTCCACCACTGCGGAGCAAGGGTGGAGAAGGAGCGGGCTTTGGAGGCAGGGGAGCGTAGCGGTGGTAGAGCTAGTCTTGTAGTGCAGGCGGAGCGGAGAGGTCGAGTGGGGGTGTAGGGAGAGATGAGGGTCTGGAGGTAGCTGGGTGCAGACTGGTCAAGGCATCTGTAGGCTAGTACAAGAGTCTTGAACTGGATGCGAGCGGTGATCGGGAGCCAGTGGAGCGAGCGGAGTAGTGGAGTAGCGTGGGCGAAGCGAGGCAGAGAGAACACTAGGCGGGCAGCAGAGTTCTGGATGAGCTGGAGCGGACGGGTGGCGGACGCAGGGAGGCCAGCCAGGAGGGAGTTGCAGTAGTCTAGGCGGGAGAGTACCAGGGCCTGGACCAGGAGCTGGGTAGCATAGTTGGTGAGGAAGGGTCGGATTCTTCGGATGTTGCTCAGGAAGAATCGGCAAGTGCGTGCCAGAGTGGAGATGTGCTGGGAATAAGAGAGGCAGGGGTCCAGGGTGACTCCAAGGTTCTTAGCTGAGGAAGAGGGAGAGAGTGTGGTAGATTCCAGAGGAACAGAGATGGAGAGATCAGAGGAGGGGGAGGAGGAGGGAAAGAAAAGGAGGTCAGATTTAGAGAGGTTGAGTTTGAGGTGATGCGAGTGCATCCAGGAGGAAATAGCAGACAGACAGGTAGAGATACGGGAGGAGATGGTGGAGTCAGAGGTGGGGAAGGAGAGGAAAATCTGAGCATCATCAGCATAGAAATGGTATGAGAAACCATAGGATGCGATGAGGGGGCCCAGGGAGCGGGTGTAGAGAGAGAACAGGAGAGGACCCAAGACTGACCCTTGGGGGACTCCAGTTAAGAGAGGGTGAGGTGTGGAGGTTGCTCCACGCCAGGTTACCTGGTAAGTGCGGTTGGAGAGGTAGGAGGAGAACCAGGCCAGAGCAGTGCCAGAGATCCCCAGGTCAGCAAGAGATGATAGTAGAATAGAGTGATCAACAGTGTCAAAGGCAGCAGAGAGGTCGAGGGGAATTAGGACAGATATAAGATATTAGGACAGGTATGGTGGCTCTCAATAAATGTATTGAGAGCCACCATACCTTAACATGTCATTTAAAACACTAAAAACGACTCTTTTTATTGCAGAAATGCTACAAATTGAAATGGAACAAGAGTCTGCTTAAAGGACACAACCTGAAACAGGATGCTATCTCCATTGTTGCTGCTAAGGCATCCAGAAACATTGCTAGTGATGTAAGTACAGTACCGAGCAGCTGCTGGCTTCCAGTACAGTACATACACACACACTTGAACATATTACACACCTTTAATAAACCTCTAAAGTAATTCATATTTTAAATCTGGTGGATAAATACCAATTACCACGATAACATTTGGGATATTTTACATGAAGTTTTCTTTTTTTTATTTAAAAATAATAAAACATTTTATATTGTTCTAGATTGGGGGAATTATATAAACCATTTTACATAAACTGTTTGTTATTTTGTTTATTTGTACAATTAAAACAAATTAGTCTAATACATATTATTTTATTGTGTATTTAGAAATAAATTGGCATGCATTTTAAACAATATTTTTGAATAACAAGAACATGAATAGAGTGCCATTGATTTTCAAGATTCTGTCAGCCTGTGAAGTGTCTTGATGAATTCAAATGTTTCATCTCTTTGCAGTACAAGTACAAGTTGGCTTATGAGAAGGCGAGAGGACATCACGTGGGCTTCCGCAACCTGCAGGACGACCCCAAGCTGGTCCACTACATGAACGTGGCTAAGATGCAGTCTGAGCGCGAGTACAAGAAGGACTACGAGAAGTCCAAGACCAAGTACCACACTCCTGCAGACATGGTCAGCATCACTTCAGCCAAGAAATCTCAAGCAGTGGCTACCAACAGTGGCTACAAGCAGCTGCTCCATAGCTACACCTTTCTCCCCGACGCCATGAACGTGGAGCTGTCCAGGAACATGATGCGCATTCAGAGTAACGTAAGCTCGCTCTTCATCCAAGCCACGCTCTCATACACTATGCTGCACCACGACCGTACACAGCCCTCTTATCATTATGATTATAAAGATGCATTTTTGTTTAAGGAGTTCAGAATCCCTAAAACACAAATTGTTAGCAACATTGTATATTTAAACAGGCTTTTTTCCTTTGAGGATTGATGAATTGTGATACTATGGTAAGGGTGTCAAGAGTGTATCCGATCAGTCCTGACTTATTTTTGTTGAGCTGAAGAAGAAACTCCTTTATTGAGTATACCTGAGAACAGGACATTTTTTTTTTACATATATTAATACACTACTTCAGACTGGGACCTGGGAGTCCCGTGAGGTTCCAACGTGTTTTCCGACGGCATATGTTAACATACTTTGCTAAGATCAGACTGAAAGAGTTAAAAGATTACTCGCTGTGTGACGGTGCTTTCTTTTCTCTTGCAGAATGAGTATAAGTCTGACTACAACAACTGGTTCAAAGGTATTGGTTGGGTCCCGATCGGGTCGCTGGAGGTAGAGAAAGCAAAGAATGCCGGGCAAGCTTTGAATGAGAGCAAATACCGGCAGCACCCAGACACCATCAAATTCACCTCCGTGACTGACTCCATGAACATGGTCCTTGCAACAAGCAACAGCAAACAACTCAGTGAAGTACGAGACCTTCAAGAAAACGCTTAACCACTGAAGCAGGCATAACAAATAGACTTTACTTACAGTATTGCATATTGTATCACACGTATAATATACACCATCTGGACTAAACACTGCATTACTCTGTATTATAATTCATCCTGGAATGGGTAAATGAATGAAGCAGATTAAACATTTTTATAACAAGCTGCTAAACCTCATACCACTCAACCAAACAGCAAAACAAAGTAGTTTGGGTTGATAGTGGAGAGAATGGCTGCAAAGGGTTAACAGATACAGGTGCAAACTTGAACAGTCAGCAGAGGTAAAAAAAAAAAAGAAGAATAAATGAGAGATACAGCTAAAAAGGGATGACACCACATGTCTCCCAGAAATGTACTTAACCGTTTGCTGTTCTCGTTTTCTTTCCCCAGATCACCTATAAAGCCCCTGGAGAGAAACTGAAGCATAAGTACCACCTGCCATCGGACAGCCCGCAGTTTTTACAGGCGAAGGCCAACGCCTTGAATATCAGTGAGGTAACTTATTCCAGACGTGCTGGTTGCTTGCCTTATAAACACATGAAAGAGGATGCAGTTGTTGAGCTTTCTGATACAATCATCATCATAGTCAATTTTCCATATGGCCCACAAAGCTGTAATTTGCTTCCCAACCTGAACAAACCATTGTTTTTTTTTTGGTTTATGAATTAATGCTGGTCATGGTTTGGCCATGGCCCCCCATATGTTACTGCCATGCAATGCATTGGAATACTTTATTGATTTAACAGTTTCCACAAAAAACCTTTTGCTGTTGTGCATTCGACAACATTTGTGCACTCAGTTAGAGAGTGTAAATACATGAGTTGGATCTCTGAAGCAGTGATTTAAAACTTTTATCAATGTCTTTTTTTTTCTTTTTAGTCTTACTACAAGCAGAGCTGGATCAAACATCTTGCCAAGGGATATGACTTGAGACCAGATTCAATTTCTGTCCTTGCTGCTAAAGCTTCAAGAAACATTGCCAGTGATGTGAGTATTTATTACTTTTGTTTTACTCAAAAGGTAAATGTATAGCTTTAGTGAGACTGGAACCCTGAATCTCAATATATTTGAATGCACAATAACAATATGTATATGTTTTTTATTTCTTTCTTCAGTACAAGTACAAGTTGGCTTATGAGAAGGCAAGAGGCCATCATGTGGGCTTCCGCAGCCTGCAGGACGACCCCAAGCTGGTCCACTACATGAACGTGGCTAAGATGCAGTCTGAGCGCGAGTACAAGAAGGACTACGAGAAGTCCAAGACCAAGTACCACACTCCTGCAGACACGGTCAGCGTCAATCAGGCCAAGCAGGCCATGGCTGTCATAACCAACTGCAACTACAAGCAGCACTTCCACAACTACACCATCCTCCCTGATTCCATGGATGTGCAACTGGCCCGGAATATGATGCGCATTCAGAGCGATGTAAGTTGTCAGAATGTTGTCATACATAGTGTACCACCAGAACCATGGTTTAAGTTCTAATGTCAATAATATTTAGAATCTTTATGCATACTGCTTTACTTATCCCTTAAAAGTAGGGTTATTGGGGATTCCGGAAGAAGTGTCCCATTGGCCTTGGTGCTTCCGCAGGTTTGGGAGGCAAAACTGGAAGGAACTGTTTCTCCTCGCTGACTTTCACTCTCAAGTTCCTGGGTGTAGAAGAGGAAGCTGGCTTTGTCACTTCCCCTGAGTTGTGTGGGAAAAATTATTGGACATTCTAAATTGAGAAGAAAATCAGGGTTAAAATAATTGGGCACTCTAAAAAGAAACTTGGGTTATTGTCTTCCTTCATTTTAAGGAAGTGCATTAGTAACTTGTATTTTGATTTGCTCTCTCTCTCTCTCTCTCATCAGAATGAATACAAGAGTGATTACAACAACTGGTTTAAAGGGATGGGGTGGGTGCCAATCGGTTCTCTTGAAGTGGAAACTGCAAAGAAAGGTTCTGAAATCAAGAGCGAGAAGAAGTACCGTCAGCTCCCCGAAACCTTGAAATTTAGCAAACTGATGGACTCCATGGACCTTGTTCTGGCTAAGGCTAATGCTCAGACAATGAATATGGTATGTTGTATTCCTATTGTAAAGTATTAACGGTGTAGGACCCTATATGGTTCACCTGTGGTACTAAAAATGCTCCCATATGCTGTATATACAGCCCACGAGTGCTTCCCATACAGCCTTGACAATGTTGTTTCCTAGTTGTATTGGTGCTGCAAGATCTATTCTCAAGGTAAATTACATCCAGACCTATGAAACTTTAGGCTGGCTTAGTCTGGAGGACTGGATGCTGTGTACAAATAGGTGTACAAGTAGAGTGCAGGGAGGCAACATTTTTGAAGAATGTCCTAGAAAGGAATTTCATGTTAGTCTAATACTGCAGCTTTAATACCCATTCTATTAATCAACATAACATGTAATCCATCGTTTGCTGATTTTTTTGTAGCGAGCATACAGAGATGTCTGGAACAAGGAGAAGACCAATATCCACATCATGCCGGACACTCCTGAAATAATTCTGTCCAAAGCCAACCAGATCAATGTCAGCGAGGTATGTCTCCTAATTGAATTCTGTAGATCAGCATTACCTCTCAATCTATAAGAATTTTGTTTAGGTCAATATTCCAATATTAACAGAGGTACAAGCCTGTATATACTGTTTAACGGAAGGTACTTTACATTCTTTTCATGTGTTTGTTTCTGACCCTTCCTTCCTTTGTGTTTCATCTTTAGAAAGCCTATAAACAAGGCTTGGAAGAAATGAAGAAGAAGGGATATGACCTCAAACCTGATTCCATTTCAGTCAAGGCAGCTAAGGCTAACAGTAATATTGCAAGTGACGTGAGTGTTGCTTTTTTTTTCTTCAAATATCAATGAATTTATGTACAGTAATAAAGTATAAACTCTGCTCAGGTACTTATTCAACAGCCAGCATGGAGTCAATAGGCAGTAATAGTACAGACTGAAATGTATTTTTCCTTTATTCATGCTGATTTAGGAATATATTATAAGTATATACCCAGACAGCATAAACATGTACAGATATATACAAGGAATGACATTGTTTTCATATATTGAATGCGCTCTACAAATCAATACACATTGAAGTCTTGAACCATATTCTGAAGTAAAATAGCCAGGAAGACTGCACATACTGTACAGCTGTTTGTGAAAACAAAATTAGAAATAAAAATGAGTGTACATATTACATGTTGAATGTATATCGTATAAGGTGTACTGAACAGCATTATCTTTTCACAGTACAAGTACAAGTTGGCTTATGAGAAGGCGAGAGGCCATCATGTGGGCTTCCGCAGCCTGCAGGACGACCCCAAGCTGGTCCACTACATGAACGTGGCTAAGATGCAGTCTGAGCGCGAGTACAAGAAGGACTACGAGAAGTCCAAGACCAAGTACCACACTCCTGCAGACATGTTCAGTGTCATTGCTGCCAGGAACTCGCAGAATGTGACCTCTAATGCTGGCTACAGGCAGCATTTCAACCACTACACGGTCCTGCCTGATGCAATGAACCTGGAGCTGTGCAGGAACATGATGCACATTCAGAGTGAAGTAAGTACTGGAGTAGCTCTAGTAAATAAACTAATTCAGAAATCTAATTCTACATATAAATATAAAGGCAGCAGCCGCTGGATCAAATACAGGCACTTAATAACTTTGCTATAAATGTGTTGTTTGTTAATACAGTAAAGGCCAGCATTAATCAGTTGTTTAGCGTTGACTGTGTTTCTGAAATGTCTGAATACACGCATCTTTTAGTTTGTATATTAACCCCTTCAGGTACACAAGGAATAGGAGTGCTTGTTGTGCAAATGGTTTCTTCCTAAAATACACTTGAGAGTGACTCAAGTGTCACAAGGAGGAACCTGACTATTTGGATGACCAGATCCAACCTGCCAGTAAATTGTAAACCCTGGTTCGTGCACCTCAATGCTAAAATAAGAAAGTTAGCTTCATTTTATTTGAGGGAGACATATGTCCCTTATACCTTAAAGAGTTAAAGTGTTTCTGTAATATGAGTAATATAAATCTGAGTTTGAATGTTAACCTATGTAATATATATATATATATATATATATATATATATATATATATATATATATATATATATATATATATATATAGGAGGCACTTTTTTACACAGAGAATTGTGAGGGACTGGAACCAACTCCCCAGTAATGTTGTTGAAGCTGACACCCTGAGATCCTTCAAGAAGCTGCTTGATGGGATTCTGGGATCAATAAGCTACTAACAACCAAACGAGCAAGATGGGCTGAATGGCCTCCTCTCGTTTGTAAACTTTCTTATGTTCTTTTTTTTCTTCTTTCAGAACGCGTATAAATCTGACTACAACAACTGGTTCAAAGGTACAGGTTGGGTCCCGATCGGGTCGCTGGAAATTGAGAAGAACAAGAAGGCCGGGGAGATTCTGAGCGAAAAGAAATACCGTCAACCTCCAGACACCCTTAAATTCACCAGCGTCACTGACTCCATGGAAGTAGTCCTGGCTCAGGCCAATGCTAAGATAATGAGCAAGGTCAGTATTCTTGTATTTCTTAGTAATAATAATACTAATAATAATAATAATACTAATTGAAAAATGGGTGCAGTTTTGTTGTTTTTTTTGTTTATTTTAGTTTAACAATATGTCTCAATTAATGTCAGACATGGTTGTAATTTTCAAATAATTACAGCAGTACAATATTTTAAATAAAATGTTTCTTTTTTTTTTTTTTTAGCACCTGTACACAGACGCCTGGGACAAAATGAAGACCTCTATCCATGTCATGCCCGACACACCTGAAATTGTTCTAGCTAAAGCAAATGCCATTGTAATGAGCGAGGTGAGTATGAGCAGATTGCGCTCTCCCTGGAGAATCGTGCTCACAGTGCTGGAGAGGTATCCTTATACAGTATTGTGCTATGTGTCTTGAGCTTTGTTAGACTGGTGAAACAAATTAGAGCTTATCTGTGTATGCCAAGCCCTATTTGCCTTCACTAAGAGAGTAGATATACTGTATTTCTGTATTAGAGCATCATATTTATGGAGTCAGTAATGAGTGTTATTGCAACTAATGTACACAGTCGATTAACGCACACTTATTTAACTAAACAAGTTGTGTTTTGCAGGCTAGAAAATGTCATAACTGCCAGCGTTATGCTTTTTAAGCAGGACAAGCTCAGTGGAGTAGTTTTCGTTCTTGCAATATGTCCTTGTTACTTTCAAGATGTAGGTCACACATCCCCCATTAGTCTGGTTACGAAACGTTGTGCTGTGAATGATTTGTAACGAATGCACCGCACTGTACCTCACCTTCCCTTTTCTTAAATTCTTCAGACTTGCTGTCGACCCCAAATCACAAGTATATTTAAGCATCTTCGCATTAATGAGATCAACCTGTATTTATGTGATCTGTATGTTTCTTTACGTGTGTTTATTTAGTTTCTGATTTGTTATTTTTTTATTCCTAAATTTCAGAAAAAGTACAGGCTGGGGATGGAATTGTCTAAGAAGAAGGGTTATGATTTGAGAGTGGATGCTATTGCAATCAAGGCTGCTAAAGCTTCAAGTAACATCGCCAGTGACGTATGTGTTTTGGACTTCATTTTATTCTGTTCTGTGCTATTTAAGATACAGTTCAATGTTCCCAGACTCCAAATATACCATATATAATTTTTGTATTGGTTTTCCTGTTTTTAATTTATTGCTGATGTGTAACTGAAATATATTTGAGAAACATGCCATTCACCAGAATTAAGATTTACAATAACACTGATCTGTTGAATTGCATCCACAAATACATTCATTTAAAACAGGAACGGTCCTTCAAAAGCATTTTAATGCTATATAGAACAACAGTAAAATTCTTTGGCAAACTTTTTGTCTTTTGGAATGTTTTCTCATTTATTTTAGTACTGCTGCATATTCTACCATGTTAATAATACACTGTTTCTAAAAACATTACAGTACAAGTACAAGTTGGCTTATGAGAAGGCGAGAGGCCATCACGTGGGCTTCCGCAACCTGCAGGATGACCCCAAGCTGGTCCACTACATGAACGTGGCTAAGATGCAGTCTGAGCGCGAGTACAAGAAGGACTACGAGAAGTCCAAGACCAAGTACCACACTCCTGCAGACACGGTCAGCGTCAATCAGGCCAAGCAGGCCATGGCTGTCATAACCAACTGCAACTACAAGCAGCACTTCCACAACTACACCATCCTCCCTGATTCCATGGATGTGCAACTGGCCCGGAATATGAACTTCATTCAGAGTGATGTAAGCGTCTTCTCCTTCTCATGCTGGTGTGAATGTATGAAACGTAGGGGATAGAAATCCAATTGTGGCGTATGAATTGGATTTGACTCCTGCTTCTAAAGACATGGATATTTAGCCATGTAACAGACTAGCGCTGTGGCCCAGATGGCATTGGCAGGAAAGAGACTCAGAGACAAGGAAGCTGCAGTTTAAGTGCATATGTGCATGTTTAATACACAAAACAAAGATCACAGGAACAAACAAACTGGGCACGAGGGCCAAAATAAAAGATTGAAACAAAATACACAAACATAGGCTGGCATTCACCATCACTACTCAACACTAAAACACTAAACACTTCAAAAACACAGTTAACACACAGTTAAGTTACACTGACCCAAACTCCCTTTCCCCTATATACAGCAGCAATTCCCCAATTAGCACTCATGGCCCCACCTGTGATATTTGGCAGGGGTAGAATTAACCCCATCCCTGCCAGACTTAGCCCTATTTACACCAGGACAATCAAAGGCAAATGGCTACTTCACTAAGAGACAAATAAAACTGAAGGAACTTTTTGGTCCTCCTAAATATCTTCTTCAATTTCTAATATATTTTATAATGTATATTAAAAACTTGCTTCCACCTTACACAATCTAAAATCTATAGCCTAAATGTGGCGTGTAAATATTTATCAGTGTTGTGTTGTTGGAATAGGTTTAATTGGGTAGCCAGGATCATGTACAGGGACAGGAACAGCACCGTGGCGAGCAAATGGTGGTTTATCTAAAATAAACATGTAAAAAACGGATTTTATAGAACTATGATCTGATCTGCTGCTTCTAGTTTCCAAAACTTCCTCTGACACCCTACCATTTCCTGCAACTCAAGTTAGAATGACTACAACTCCCAGAAGCCCATTGCAAGTGATGTAGTTTTTTAGTGTATATAGATGGCAAGTCCAGCAGTCTCAGTCTAGCTTGCAATAATCGATTCAATATTTTGGGAATAATTTGTCTACTCTGAAATAAATACATACATAAATACATAAGTTAATAATTAAACAAATGAATAATAATAATAATAATAATAATAATAATAATAATAATAATAATAATAATAATAATAATAATATAACATACTGCACCTGTTACTGTTTTCCTCAGAATGCTTACAAAAGCGATTACAACAGCTGGTTTAAAGGCATGGGCTGGGTACCGATAGGCTCCCTGGAAGTGGAGAAAGCAAAGAACGCTTCCAAAATCAGGAGCGAGAAGAAGTACCGGCAGCACCCTAGCACCGTGAAGTTCACCTCCGTAACCGACTCCGTGGACCTGGAGCTAGCCAAGGCAAATGCGCTGACCATGAATAAGGTAAGAGTTGAACACCTTTATTTTACACCCCCCTGCATCTTTGTAAAGCATGGTATTATGCAATAGCAATGCATCCCAGAACATATATGATTTTTACAGGAAACTGTGTAAAAAAGTAGCTTTTTCAGGGCCGGTGATTATTGTGACTTAAAAAGCCTTGAGTTTAAAAAAAAAATTAAAATTTTGTTTTGTTTTTACCTTCGCAGTCTGTTCGTGCCGTTACATACATCACAGTGCTGCGTTTTTAACACTGCAGTCTAAGTTAACCATTTGCACGGGAATTGCTTCTGCATTTTCCTTAAAATAAACACTGTTTCTTCTTTTACATTGAAATATGAGTCATTTATTCATGTTTTATTCTTTTATTCCATTAGCATCTGTACACAGGAGCCTGGGAGGCTGAGAAAGGGAAGACTCACGTCACGTCAGACTTGCCTGAAATCGTGCTAGCCAAGCAGAACAAAGTGGCTATCAGTGAGGTGTGTACATATTCAAAATGTTAACACCTGCCAGCAGCATCACTACTCCTTACTGTGCATTTGTCATGTATAAACCTGTCGCTTCTCATTTTCATTTTAACAGCTATAGATGTAATACAGTGAATGCTATTTCATGTACTACATTTTTGTCTTTTAAATTTCAGAAATTGTACAAACTTGCCTGGGAGGAATCTAAGAAGAAAGGATATGACCTGAGATCTGATGCAATTTCCATCAAAGCGGCCAGAGCCTCCAGGGACATTGCTAGCGACGTATGGACCTTTGTTTGCTTTGTTTCAAGCTTCGTAGTTTCCATTTATTTCAGGAATAAAGCAACTGCTTTAAGTTCAGGACATCCTTTTACAATACTTTAGTAGACGATCAAAAAAATAATAATAACATTGTTTTCCTTGTACGTTTCTATTTACAGTACAAGTACAAGGCAGGCTTCCGCAAGCAAACTGGACACCACATTGGAGCCCGCAGCATCCAAGACGACCCCCTACTTGTCCTGGCTTTACACTCGGCCAAGATCGCTAGTGACGCAGAATACAAGAAGGAATTTGACAAGTCCAAGACTAGGTTCAACTTGCCGGTAGACATGATGTCCTTTATGCTGGCTAAGAAAAACCAGATCCAGGTCAGCGACATCGACTACAAACACCTCCTGCACAAGTGGACGTGTCTGCCAGACCAGAACGACGTTGTCCACGCCAGAAAGGTCTATGACATGCAGAGTGATGTAAGTTCACATTCTTTTGGCTGGTTTCATAGGCCCCGATTAGCACTAGTCCGGGACTACTTTATCTAAAATAACATTAGTAATTCTAAGATTAGTGCTAACCAAGGTCTGTGAAACCAGCCATTTATGTTAATAGTGTTACAGGTGTGTATAACTGTATATGTCTTTGCATTTTTAGAAATTATTTAATTTATGGTTGCTAAGATGTTTTTGCTGATACAGTAGTCATCAAATTGCATTGTTCCCTTAGTAATTTCACGGGCTAACCAAGTATAATATCTCACTGACTTCAATGGGCCTTTAACTGTCGCGGTACAGAGAATAATATAATTTCAAGCAATGATCTTGGTATTTTATGGTTAAAAACAGATTAGGACAGGTATATTTCTTTATTAATATTCTGTATTAAACATTTAATCCCTTTTAGCATGAAGACATGGCTAACATTCTCCCCTGATTAAATGTTACTCTTTTGTCTTTCAGAATGAATATAAATCCGAGTACAACAGCTATTTCAAAGGGTTGGGTTGGGTCCCGATCGGCTCGCTGGATGTTGAGAAGTCCAAAAAGGCCGGGGAGATTCTGAGCGAGAAGAAATACCGTCAACCTCCAGACACCCTTAAATTCACCAGCGTCACTGACTCCATGGAAGTAGTCCTGGCTCAGGCCAATGCTAAGACAATGAGCAAGGTAGGTGTCATTCTTCATAGTACAATCCAGTAGTGCAGAACAGCTCTCACAGCCTGGGTAGTGCAGGTCACATTTAACCTTGACCTCAAACCTGCTTAACCAAGGATAGTGTTGATTTCAAAACATGAAAAGCTGTCCTTCCCTCATGTTTACAACTGAGTAACAATCAATGGCAATTCACTTCCTCGTTGAGTGTTTAAAAGCAGATTGGAAGATTGTTTTCCACTCATCCAGGGCGCTGACATTTTTACAGCCGTACCGGTGTGCTGAGGCCGTAAATGGAAGTGAAAATGTCAGTGCCTCGGGTGAGAGTAAAATAACCTTAAAGGTAATTCTAAGTATGAGTTTCTGCACACCATGTTTTCTTTTAGGTCATGGTGACCAGCTTTACTATATTTTCTTACAAGCAGAAAAAACCCTAACGTGGCAGCAGCAATTATTATTACTAAGCAGTAGTAGTGGTAATGGATATATTACTAATAATGTTTTGATGTTACATTTTTTAACAGAAACTGTACAGTGAAGCCTGGGAAAATGAGAAGACCAAGATTCATATTATGCCTGACACACCTGAAATCATCCTGGCCAAATTAAACGCTATCAACACCAGTGAGGTAATACACAGCAGAATGGACAGATAATTACTACTGCTTCATTTGTGAACTGCATCTTTCATCATCCATGCATTCACAGAGTAGCAGTACCCCACCTTGAGTATACGATCTTAGGAGTTATGAAATAGTCAAAAGGTATCAATTGTTGGAAACAGTGGTTACTAGCCCTGAAGTTTAAAACTCTGAATTCAACAACGGGCCAGTGCAGTACTGTAAAATAATACAGTGAATGGTTTATTAATCCCTTCCAAACATAAACTAGACAAGATGGCAGACAGTGTTATTGAAATAAAGCTGTATTAATGTGTTCTATATTTCTTTTTTCCTTTGTTTTTATTTGGTTTCTGATTTATTAATTTATTTTTATTACTACATTTCAGAAAAAGTACAGACTGGCGCTGGAAGATTCTAAGAAGAAGGGATATGATCTTAGAGCTGATGCTATTTCTATCAAGGCTGCTAAGGCATCATGTAACATTGCCAGTGATGTAAGAATGATTGGATTTGTATTTCTTTTATAATGACAGTAATAAAGAGATCTTTAAGAAGTAATGTAATGCATTTGAACAAATACAACATTGTTCTCCTGGGTCGTCATGCTTTTTACATTAAAACTTATGGATGAACTTAAAACAAAGCTTATTGGAAACCAGTGCAGGACTCTGTGGTGGAATGACAGCCCTATGTAATACAGTTGTGTGTATGTTATTCCTCCCTCCTATTATGTACTGGTAATATTCCTTGCATTGGTTTAGGATATGTTTTTTAAATAAGGTAGGTGCACAGGTTTTGACATGCCTAGTTCATATTTTCTATGCTCTTGTATGGGTAGGGTGTTTAGGGTAAAGAGATAAGGTTGCAAAGATCAGTGCTTGAGTGTGGAAGGCGGGGTTGGTCTTTCCTATTTCCAGGCTGTTTTAGGTAGATTAGGTTAAACATCTGAATACTGCACTTGTTAAAGTTACTGGTAAATGTTTTTCTTTACTTAGTACAAGTACAAGGAAGGTTTCCGCAAGCAAACTGGACACCACATTGGAGCCCGTAGCATCCAAGACGACCCCTTACTTCTTCTGGCTTTACACTCGGCCAAGATCGCTAGTGACGCAGAGTACAAGAAGGAATTTGACAAGTCCAAGACTAGGTTCAACCTGCCGGTAGACATGCTGGCCTTTGAGTTGGCTAAGAAAAACCAGATCCAGGTCAGCGACATCGACTACAAACACCTCCTGCACAAGTGGACGTGTCTGCCAGACCAGAACGACGTTGTCCAAGCCAGAAAGGTCTATGACATCCAGAGTGATGTAAGTTCAACTTGTTTCACAGCTGAGTGAGGAATTAAGAAATCTGACTAGTAACACTACAGTAGCTCAACAAATAAAAGGTCATTAGGAAAGATAAAAAGGAAGCACTGAGATTATTAAGAAATTAAATATTCATTTTAAATTGCTGTGCTAGTTTTTCTTTACATAAGAAATTTGCATGAGTTTAAACTGTTCTGCTTGTTACAATTGAAAACACCCAAAGTATTGTACAATGTATATTGTTTATGCTAGATTTAGTTTCTGTTACAGAGCTATCTTTCAGATCCTGAATTAATGTATGCATTTATTTTGTATCTGGCTGTACCCAGGCTGTGTATAAGGCTGACCTGCAGTGGTTGAGGGGCATTGGCTGGACCCCCATCGGGTCGCTCGATGTTGAGAAAGCCAAGAAGGCCGGAGAGATCCTGAGTGAGAATAAGTACCGCCAACATCCAAGCACGTGGAAATTCACAAGCAAAACTGATGCAATGCCACTAGCCCTGGCCAAGGCCAACGCACACACAATTAACAAGGTAAACATTTTGCTGCAGAGTTTCCAGTATAATAGTAATAATAATAATGTATCATTCTTAGCTTTGGTGGAGAATCTGGTGCATGTTAAGAAATACCTTATTTTTACAATCTCTCTGCAGAAATTGTACACTGAAGCCTGGGAGAAAGACAAGACCAAGATTCATGTCATGCCTGACTCAATGGAGATCACGCTGGCACAAAAAAACAAAGTCACCTACAGTGAGGTAAGTGCTCTTTTGCCTTGAATTTTATGCAATAGTTTACACATGAAGATGCTTTTTCAGTTTAGTTGATTTACACCATATTAAACTGGAACTGGACTCTTCAATAAATAGTGATTTATATATCTGCAGAAACAATACAAACTTGCTAATGAAGAGTCCAAGAAGAAGGGCTATGACCTGCGTGCCGATGCCATCTCAATCAAGGCAGCCAGAGCCTCCAGGGATATTGCCAGTGACGTAAGTTATTAATATTCTATTTTATTAAAGTGAGAAACAAAAAATCATGTCTGTTCTGTAGAAATCATTCAGAAATACAACACTAGTGGGGTAAGTTAAAGTACACTTTTTAGTTCTGATATGTATATTATAAATGAATCACTGAAAGACTTCACATTTATGTTACAGTACAAGTACAAAGAAGGCTTCCGCAAACAAACCGGACACCACATTGGAGCCCGCAGCATCCAAGACGACCCCCTACTTCTCCTGGCTTTACACTCAGCCAAGATCGCTAGTGACGCAGAGTACAAGAAGGAATTTGACAAGTCCAAGACTAGGTTCAACCTGCCGGTAGACATGCTGGCCTTTGAGTTGGCTAAGAAAAACCAGATCCAGGTCAGCGACATCGACTACAAACACCTCCTGCACAAGTGGACGTGTCTGCCAGACCAGAACGACGTTGTCCAAGCCAGAAAGGTCTATGACATCCAGAGTGATGTAAGTTCAACTTGTTTCACAGCTGAGTGAGGAATTAAGAAATCTGACTAGTAACACTACAGTAGCTCAACAAATAAAAGGTCATTAGGAAAGATCAAAAGGAAGCACTGAGATTATTAAGAAATTAAATATTCATTTTAAATTGCCGTGCTAGTTTTTCTGTACATAAAAAAAAATTAAATTAATAAAATATATTTGGTGTCATTGATGCTGAAAATTAACAAAAAAAGCGGTTCTTTGACTCTACCCAGGCATATAAGACTGACAATGCAAGTTTTCTTGTTACAAATGAAAACACCCAAAGTATTGTACAATGTATATTGTTTATGCTATATTTAGTTTCTGTTACAGAGCTATCTTTCAGATCCTGAATTAATGTATGCATTTATTTTGTATCCGGCTGTACCCAGGCTGTGTATAAGGCTGACCTGCAGTGGTTGAGGGGCATTGGCTGGACCCCCATCGGGTCGCTTGATGTTGAGAAAGCCAAGAAAGCCGGAGAGATCCTGAGTGAGAATAAGTACCGCCAACATCCAAGCACCTGGAAATTCACAAGCAAAACTGATGCAATGCCACTAGCCCTGGCCAAGGTCAACGCACACACAATTAACAAGGTAAACATTTTATTTTATTGCAGAGTTTGCAGTATAATAATGATGATAATAATAATAATAATAATAATAATAATAATAATAATAATAATAATAATTTATCATTCTTAGCCTAGGTGGACAATCTGGTGCATGTTAAGAAATAACGTATTTTCACAATCTCTCTGCAGAAATTGTACACTGAAGCCTGGGAGAAAGACAAGACCAAGATTCACGTCATGCCTGACTCAATGGAGATCACGCTGGCACAAAAAAACAAAGTCACCTACAGTGAGGTAAGTGCTCTTTTGTCTTGTGTGGTAGAGTGGCTTGCAGCCAAGGCAGACAATGGTGGAAAATAGCACAAACACGGGAACTGTAGTTCAGTGCTTTCCGCGCACTTTTAATGAACACAAAACAAAAAACACAGGAACAAAACTCTACACACAGAACTCTTCAAAATAAACAAAACAGCACCCAAGCCTCGCGATCACGGTACCTTTCTCACTCCTTCTCAGCTCCACACTCTCCTACACAATCCACACAAAAAACAGTCATCCTTTGTTCTCTTTTATTGGGTGTGGCCAGGGGTAGATTGACAATTAATCATTCAGTTCCCACCTGGCCACATTCCACACGTTTCCAATCACACTGCAATCATTCAAACAATTAAACACAATTCCCATCACCAGACATCCACACACACACGCACCTATGTGCAAAGCCTCTGCACTGCACACATCCTCCCCCTACATTACCACACTTGATTTTATAAAATAGTTTACACATAAAGATGCTTCTTCAATTTAGTTGATTTACACCATATTAAAATGGAACTAGACTCTGCAATAAATAGTGATTTATATATCTGCAGAAACAATACAAACTTGCTAATGAAGAGTCCAAGAAGAAGGGCTATGACCTGCGTGCAGATGCCATCTCAATCAAGGCAGCCAGAGCCTCCAGGGATATTGCCAGTGACGTAAGTTATCAATATTTTCATTTCTTGTTTCTGTAATTGAGAATGATATACAGTATAATCGTGTATTTTGTCTGCACTGAGAAATGTGTACAGATGTGTCACCAATGAGGTGGGTGTCCATAGTTGTGTAGGTTTGGAAACCTACTTAACTTAGGGTTAAGTAAGTTTGCAAAAGTCAGTATAACTAATTAAATAGTTTCAGTGTCTTGTATGGCAATGGTTCATACAAAAATGATCTAGGGACATACTGGTATGCAAGACTGAGACCAGTGAACTCGCCCCCTGTCATGGGTGGAGGTATTTTCCTTAGACCTCTTTAGAGTTATGCAGTGTTGAGAGAGTAAAAGCAGAATTGTAGTACAGTAGGTTTAAAAATATTTTAATTATCGGTTACAGTACGTGGTGGATCCAATTCGAAATACTTTATATTTTCTTTTCCACAGTACAAGTACAAGGAAGGCTTCCGCAAGCAAACCGGGCACCACATTGGAGCCCGCAGCATCCAAGATGACCCCCTACTTCTCCTGGCTTTACACTCGGCCAAGATCGCTAGTGACGCAGAGTACAAGAAGGAATTCGACAAGTCCAAGACTAGGTTCAACTTGCCTGTAGACATGATGTCCTTTATGCTGGCTAAGAAAAACCAGATCCAGGTCAGCGACATCGACTACAAACACCTCCTGCACAAGTGGACGTGTCTGCCAGACCAGAACGACGTCATCCAGGCAAAGAAAGCCTATGAACTCCAGAGCGACGTGAGTTCAGTTCTTTCACAGCTGAATGACTAATTAAGAAATTTGAGTAATAACACTTCAGTGGTTCAGCAAATAAGAACGATAAGAAAAGGAAGCACTAAAATTATTAACAAATTAAATATCGATTTTAAATTGCCATGCATGTTTTGCTATAAATACAAAATAAATAAATACATAATTAATTCATTAAATAAAACATATTTGGTGTCACGGATCCGGACAAACATGAGTTTGAACTTTTCTGCAACTTTTCTTGTTACAAATGAAAAAAAGCTCCAGGTAGTGTACAATATATGTTGTTTATGTTATATTTAGTAGTTACTGTTAGAGATATTTTCCAGGGTCCTGATTTTTTTCATAAGATACTTTCCTTCTCCCTTTCTTTAACCCGACTGTACCCAGGCTGTGTATAAGGCGGATTTGCAGTGGTTGAGGGGCGTTGGCTGGTCCACCATGGGTTCACTCGATGTTGAGAAAGTCAAGAAGGCCGGAGAGATCCTGAGCGAGAATAAGTACCGCCAACATCCAAGCACCATCAAATTCACCAGCGTGACAGACTCCATGGAAATTGTCTTGGCAAAGAACAATGCACAAACTATGAACAAGGTCAGCTATCCTTACCTTCATCTTGCCATACAGTTTATTTTATGCAGTTTATATAATATGTCTTCAACTAATATGTTTGTTTAATATTGATTTACAGCGCCAGTACACTGAGGCCTGGGACAAGGATAAGACCACGATTCACGTCATGCCCGATACTCCAGAGATCATCCTCGCCAAACAGAACAAGATCAACACCAGTGAGGTGGGTGATATCAAATACCAGCAAAACAAAGGCAAGTTTTTTTTGTGTATAAAATCATTTAAAGTCATTTTTTATATAACGTGCATGATGTCTCTTTTCTTAGAAACAATACAAACTTGATATGGAAGAGTCCAAGAAGAAGGGCTATGACCTGCGTGCAGATGCCATCTCAATCAAGGCAGCCAGAGCCTCCAGGGATATCGCCAGTGACGTAAGGCTTTATTTGTCGTTAACTGTAGAATTAGATAGAATACCATACAATGCAATGCCATACAATACAGTACAATAAAATACCATACTGTATAATACAATACTTCATCTGGGTTGTCATGTCAAACAATGAAAAAGGTTAGAGAAGGGGAATCACATTGCTTTCCCCCAACGGCAGGGATATAACAGAGGCGTAACCTGTATGTACATATGTCACACTTTAGAGGTTTGCATATATCTAGTTAACAAAAATTCTGATCAGTGTTCATACATTTAGCACAGCAAGATAGCTATTTGATTCATGAGACTCGTATACAACAGCAGCACAGAAAAGTACAAGGAAAAAAAACAAAAAAATTATTAGCAAATCAGTCCCAGGTTACTCTGTGAGCGCAGCCAAGGTTAGGTTAAGTTATTGAGAGTATCATGATCTGGGAATGTAAGCAGGCTCCTGTCCATTTGTCTTCACTTCATACTGATGTCACACTTTTTAATTATTTTGTTATATTCTACATAAATCCAGAAAACATTTTATCTAGTTGTGATAAAACTTTGTTACAACAGTCTTTACTGCGCTTTTATTGAGAGTTTTAGGATCTGGCATATATAGATGAACCTACATTTCACACGTACATTTTAAAATGTGATTTAAAGTCATACTGATACTGGTAGCTCTGATTTTTGGTGGATGTATGTTGCTGACATTGTGTGTGTATTTGGAATCTTTCTCAAACCAGGACTGCTATTTTGTTCCGCAGTAGATTGATGAGTGAATGACATTATTCTTTTACAGTACAAGTATAAGGAAGGCTTCCGCAAGCAAACCGGGCACCACATTGGAGCCCGCAGCATCCAAGACGACCCCCTACTTCTCCTGGCTTTACACTCGGCCAAGATCGCTAGTGACGCAGAGTACAAGAAGGAATTTGACAAGTCCAAGACTAAGTACAACCTGCCGGTAGACATGCTGTCCTTTGAGTTGGCTAAAAAAAACCAGATCCAGGTCAGCGACATTGACTACAAACACCACCTGCACAAGTGGACGTGTCTGCCAGACCAGAACGACGTCATCCAGGCAAAGAAAGCCTATGAACTCCAGAGCGACGTGAGTTCAGTTCTTTCACAGCTGAATGACTAATTAAGAAATTTGAGTAATAACACTACAGTAGCTTAGCAAATAAGAACGATAAGAAAAGGAAGTACTGAAAGTGAAATAGTCTTGTTATGGGGAAACTTGAAACTTTTATACTTGCTGTTTTAATGTCTATTCCTCTGTACCCAGGCTGTGTATAAGGCTGACTTGGAGTGGATGAGGGGCGTTGGCTGGTCCACCATGGGTTCACTCGATGTTGAGAAAGTCAAGAAGGCCGGAGAGATCCTGAGTGAGAGGAAGTACCGCCAACATCCAAGCACCGTCAAATTCACCAGCGTGACAGACTCCATGGAAATTGTCTTGGCAAAGAACAATGCACAAACTATGAACAAGGTCAGCTATCCTTACCTTCATCTTGCCAAACGATTAGCCGTTTTCACTCCAGAAGTTGCTGTAACTACGTCGATATTTACGTAGAACTGCCTTTAATTGACATCACAGTGGAATTGTTAGAATGTTCAATAGTGATTGATTGTTTGTTTATTTATTTATTTATTTATTTATTTATTTATTTATTTTATTTGTTCATTCTTTCGTTCTCAGACAGCAGTAATTTCACATCATTAAAAACAACATCACTCTAAAAGACAATATCATGCATTCATAAATGTAATATTAGTTATTATTTTATGTTTAGCTGATATATTTGGGCCATTTATCTGATGCAGTATTGTATCCCAGATACTCTAGTTCCGACTATTCCAAACCATAGGGGCCTTGTAGCTAAATGCTGATTAGCCAGAACCTTCAGCAAGGCACTTCATAACTAAGTGATACAGCAGATCGTAAACTATACTTTGGTATATTTACCTGTAACACGAGCCTAGATAACCTGGCAACAAACCTATTACAGTTTTACACACAAAAAGTACCCAGTGCAATTGCCTTCTACAATTCAGTGACTTCCAATTTAAAGAAGCCAGTAACTGGCAGTGATGGGTTTGAGAGTGGCATTCTAATAGAGATCTGTCTGCTTTGTTCACTCGGCGATCCGGTTTTTTTAATTGCTCGGCAGAGGCATGTAAAAATGAAATATCACCATAATCAAACAAAGGAAAAATACAGCTCTTAATAACACGAGTTCTGCTTTGGAGTGAAGTTTTTACGCTGTTGAAAAAGAAAAGCAAGTTTTTGAGATAGCTGAACTGTGCACAAATGCCTTTACAGAGCTGTATTGAGTCATCTTTACTTCCATCTGCACTTACATTCATACAGGAATCACCATTAAATGCATTACTAGCTTGTATAAAATGCTGGTTAAAAGCATTAATAACACATCCAGGCCCTGAACTTGTTCTGTTCCAGTGTTAAGTTCTGTTGGTGAGCCATTTGTAGAGCGGACACCACTGATATCCAGAACCACAGACCAGAATTGTTTTGGGGTTTTATCCAGGTGTTTATTAATTGCAACCATTGAATAGAAACACTAATCATAAAAAAGGGAAGTCCTAATATGATATGTTATACAGTAAACTTGTAGATGTCTGTTGGTGCAGAACCAATACTCTTGTTTCTCTACAGACATTGGGTGCTCTTTACAATACACAAAGGGTTTATACTTTTTTTAATGTTTTTTTTTTTTTTTTTTCAGCGCCAGTACACTGAGGCCTGGGACAAGGATAAGACCACGATTCACGTCATGCCCGATACTCCAGCGATCATCCTCGCCAAACAGAACAAGATCAACACCAGTGAGGTGGGTGATATCAAATACCAGCAAAACAAAGGCAAGTTTTTTTTGTATATAAAATCATTTAAAGTCATTTTTTATATAAAGTGCATGATGTCTCTTTTCTTAGAAACAATACAAACTTGATATGGAAGAGTCCAAGAAGAAGGGCTATGACCTGCGTGCTGATGCTATCTCAATCAAGGCAGCCAGAGCCTCCAGGGATATTGCCAGTGATGTAAGTTATTACTATTACCATTTTATGAAATTGATAAACAAAAAATCTTGTCTGTTCTGTAAGAAAACTTTCAGAAATACAACACCAGTGGGGTAAGTTAAAGTACAATTTTTAGTTCTGATATGTATATTAGGAATGAATCACTGAAAGACTTCACATTTACCTGGTACAGTACAAGTACCAGCAAACCGGACACCACATTGGAGCCCGCTGCATCCAAGACCAATATAGCTGCCATATTGTGGTCATGTGACTTTTTGCTTTCCGGATAATGACGCCTCAGTGCCGTTCCCTCTGCATTATGCCCCTGGAATGCTTTGTTTTTGTTCACACAACCCCATATTTATAGTTTGTATTTGGCTGTTTATCAGTAAGATCTGGAGAGTGGAGATGGCTATCTGGGATACTAAAGTAATATATTACATAAACTGTTCAGTTAAATTGAAACTTTGTATTCACAGTACAAATACAAGGAAGGTTTCCGCAAGCAAACCGGACACCACATTGGAGCCCGCAGCATCCAAGACGACCCCCTACTTCTCCTGGCTGTACACTCGGCCAAGATCGCTAGTGACGCAGAGTACAAGAAGGAATTCGACAAGTCCAAGACTAAGTACAACCTGCCGGTAGACATGCTGTCCTTTGAGTTGGCTAAGAAAAACCAGATCCAGGTCAGCGACATTGACTACAAACACCACCTGCACAAGTGGACGTGTCTGCCAGACCAGAACGACGTCATCCAGGCAAAGAAAGCCTATGAACTCCAGAGCGACGTGAGTTCAGTTCTTTCACAGCTGAATGACTAATTAAGAAATTTGAGTAATAACACTACAGTAGCTTAGCAAATAAGAACGATAAGAAAAGGAAGTACTGAAAGTGAAATAGTCTTGTTATGGGGAAACTTGAAACTTTTATACTTGCTGTTTTAATGTCTATTCCTCTGTACCCAGGCTGTGTATAAGGCTGACTTGGAGTGGATGAGGGGCGTTGGCTGGTCCACCATGGGTTCACTCGATGTTGAGAAAGTCAAGAAGGCCGGAGAGATCCTGAGTGAGAGGAAGTACCGCCAACATCCAAGCACCGTTAAATTCACCAGCGTGACAGACTCCATGGAAATTGTCTTGGCAAAGAACAATGCACAAACTATGAACAAGGTCAGCTATCCTTACCTTCATCTTGCCAAACGATTAGCCGTTTTCACTCCAGAAGTTGCTGTAACTACGTCGATATTTATGTAGAACTGCCTTTAATTGACATCACAGTGGAATTGTTAGAATGTTCAATAGTGATTGATTGTTTGTTTATTTATTTATTTATTTATTTATTTATTTATTTATTTATTTTATTTGTTCATTCTTTCGTTCTCAGACAGCAGTAATTTCACATCATTAAAAACAACATCACTCTAAAAGACAACATCATGCATTCATAAATGTAATATTAGTTATTATTTTATGTTTAGCTGATATATTTGGGCCATTTATCTGATGCAGTATCGTATCCCAGATACTCTAGTTCCGACTATTCCAAACCATAGGGGCCTTGTAACTAAATGCTGATTAGCCAGAACCTTCAGCAAGGCACTTCATAACTAAGTGATACAGCAGATCGTAAACTATACTTTGGTATATTTACCTGTAACACGAGCCTAGATAACCTGGCAACAAACCTATTACAGTTTTACACACAAAAAGTACCCAGTGCAATTGCCTTCTACAATTCAGTGACTTCCAATTTAAAGAAGCCAGTAACTGGCAGTGATGGGTTTGAGGGTGGCATTCTAATAGAGATCTGTCTGCTTTGTTCACTCGGCGATCCAGTTTTTTTAATTGCTCGGCAGAGGCATGTAAAAATGAAATATCACCATAATCAAACAAAGGAAAAATACAGCTCTTAATAACACGAGTTCTACTTTGGAGTGAAGTTTTTACGCTGTTGAAAAAGAAAAGTAAGTTTTTGAGATAGCTGAACTGTGCACAAATGCCTTTACAGAGCTGTATTGAGTCATCTTTACTTCCATCTGCACTTACATTCATACAGGAATCACCATTAAATGCATTACTAGCTTGTATAAAATGCTGGTTAAAAGCATTAATAACACATCCAGGCCCTGAACTTGTTCAGTTCCAGTGTTAAGTTCTGTTGGTGAGCCATTTGTAGAGCGGACACCACTGATATCCAGAACCACAGACCAGAATTGTTTTGGGGTTTTATCCAGGTGTTTATTAATTGCAACCATTGAATAGAAACACTAATCATAAAAAAGGGAAGTCCTAATATGATATGTTATACAGTAAACTTGTAGATGTCTGTTGGTGCAGAACCAATACTCTTGTTTCTCTACAGACATTGGGTGCTCTTTACAATACACAAAGGGTTTATACTTTTTTTAATGTGTTTTTTTTTTTTTTTTCAGCGCCAGTACACTGAGGCCTGGGACAAGGATAAGACCACGATTCACGTCATGCCCGATACTCCAGCGATCATCCTCGCCAAACAGAACAAGATCAACACCAGTGAGGTGGGTGATATCAAATACCAGCAAAACAAAGGCAAGTTTCTTTTGTATATAAAATCATTTAAAGTCATTTTTTATATAACGTGCATGATGTCTCTTTTCTTAGAAACAATACAAACTTGATATGGAAGAGTCCAAGAAGAAGGGCTATGACCTGCGTGCTGATGCCATCTCAATCAAGGCAGCCAGAGCCTCCAGGGATATTGCCAGTGACGTAAGTTATTACTATTACCATTTTATGAAAGTGGTAATCAAAAAATCTTGTCTGTTCTGTAAGAAAACTTTCAGAAATACAACACCAGTGGGGTAAGTTAAAGTACAATTTTTAGTTCTGATATGTATATTAGGAATGAATCACTGAAAGGCTTCACATTTACCTGGTACAGTACAAGTACCAGCAAACCGGACACCACATTGGAGCCCGCTGCATCCAAGACCAATATAGCTGCCATATTGTGGTCATGTGACTTTTTGCTTTCCGGATAATGACGCCTCAGTGCCGTTCCCTCTGCATTTTGCCCCCGGAATGCTTTGTTTTTGTTCACACAACCCCATATTTATAGTTTGTATTTGGCTGTTTATCAGTAAGATCTGGAGAGTGGAGATGGCTATCTGGGATACTAAAGTAATATATTACATAAACTGTTCAGTTAAATTGAAACTTTGTATTCACAGTACAAATACAAGGAAGGTTTCCGCAAGCAAACCGGACACCACATTGGAGCCCGCAGCATCCAAGACGACCCCCTACTTCTCCTGGCTGTACACTCGGCCAAGATCGCTAGTGACGCAGAGTACAAGAAGGAATTCGACAAGTCCAAGACTAAGTACAACCTGCCGGTAGACATGCTGTCCTTTGAGTTGGCTAAGAAAAACCAGATCCAGGTCAGCGACATTGACTACAAACACCATCTGCACAAGTGGACGTGTCTGCCAGACCAGAACGACGTCATCCAGGCAAAGAAAGCCTATGAACTCCAGAGCGACGTGAGTTTCTCTGCCTTTACGTTTTCTGTAATGTTAGGATGTATATATTTTGGTTGGCAATCTCATTTATTAACTGTTTTCCTGCCTTTCAGGTTATTTACAAGGCTGATCTCGAATGGATCCGAGGTTGTGGCTGGTTGCCCAGTGGCTCTCTGGATGTATTGAAAGTAAAGAAGGCTCAAGATAACCTGAGTGAAAGACAATACCGTCAGCCTCCTAGTACGATGAAATTTACCAGTGCGGTCGACCTGCCGTCCATTGTGCTGGCCAAAGCTAACGCTGATCAGCTCAGTCAAGTAAGAATCATAAGTACAATTAGTATTGTTTACCATACTGTACACTCTTAGGCTGTGACCTAAAACAGCATAAATAATAACATTTTGCCGATTCATTTTTGCAAAAATGTAGACTGGATTTGGCCATAAAATGTACCAATGGACTTGTCCATTTTAAGTCAAGATTGAAAACCTATTAGAGTTTTATTTCTGTTTTTATGATTTTTGCAGTTTTATTGTTGATGTTTTGAACCGTTGTTTTCTGTTAAGCGCCTTGAGATGGCTCTGCCATGAAAAGCGTATTATAAAAATAAGTTTTGATTTGATACCTGCTGGAGGTTAATGTTCACTGGCGCTTCAATAATATAACATTGTATCTTTTAGTCTATGATGCATTAATGTACATTATTATGTTTTTTTTTATCCAATTAAACAGTCTTTGGACATATATTAGCTTGTTGATTTTGTGAATACAGTAATGGGCAATAAATATGTATATAATTGGCTACAGAACATACTGTCAAAATCATTTACAGAATGCTCAGGAACATTTGCAAACAAAGTGCTTTCCTCTTCTCTCAACAGTGGAAGTACAAAGAAGCTTGGGACAAGGATAAGACCACCATTCATGTGATGCCCGACACACCTGCCGTTGTGCTGTCCAAAGCTAATGCCATTAATATCAGTGAAGTAAGTGTGTCCACGAGCACACTGTATTGTGCATTAACATACTTATCACTCACTCCCTTGTTTCTCCTGTAAATGGAGCAGATTGCAAGTGTTCTTACTCGCCTTCTCTTTGTCTTAATTTCACAGTTTAGAATGTGTTATATACTTCAGCTACTAGTTACTGTAGTAAAAGCTATTTCCTTTTTCTTTTTCTCCAGTCCTGTTACAAAAAGGCCTGGGACGACCAGAAATCAAAGGGCTATAGCATCAAGGCTGATGCGATTGCAATAACCAAGGCCAAGGCTTCCAGAGATATTGCTAGTGACGTAAGTTGGCCACCTTGTTTGTGTGTATATTAATATGCACCACAGTATATTAAGACTGAAACGCTAATTTACATAATTTTCTAACAGTACAAGTATAAGGAAGGCTTCCGCAAGCAAACCGGACACCACATTGGAGCCCGCAGCATCCAAGACGACCCCCTACTTCTCCTGGCTTTACACTCGGCCAAGATCGCTAGTGACGCAGAGTACAAGAAGGAATTCGACAAGTCCAAGACTAAGTACAACCTGCCGGTAGACATGATGTCCTTTATGCTGGCTAAGAAAAACCAGATCCAGGTCAGCGACGTCGACTACAAACACCTCCTGCACAAGTGGACGTGTCTGCCAGACCAGAACGACGTTATCCAGGCAAAGAAAGCCTATGAACTCCAGAGCGACGTGAGTGCGATCGGACAAATTAAACAATTAGTTATTATATCTGTAATAAGCATCATGCATACAGTTATCATTAGTGTGATATTGATGCTGTGCCAATATATTGTTTTACTTACGAAAGCACCTTGAACCTTAAGATATGCAGCCCCATAATATTACATTTTGCCATTTTTTCCTAATATTTCTTAGTCATTTATACCCGTAGTTAAATGTTCCTCAAAAGCAGAAGATTTTTAATTGAGGTTTCTGTGTGCAGTACACTGGATTTTCTTTTTTTGATTTTTTTTTTTTTACCCCAGTTTTCTTCCTAATTTGGAATCGGCAATTGTGTTATTATTAATCCCCGTTCACTGCTGCAACCTCTCGGCGATTTGGGAAACGGAGGCTGAAACTTGTTCCACCCAAGCCGTCATTTTTCGCACTGCGGATCCACAGTGAAGCCATCAGACCTATAGTGCTGGAGGACAACACAGATCTGAATGGCTCCACTGCAGACCCACAGGCGCCCTATCAGCCACAGGGGTCACTGGTGCGCGGTGAACCGTGGATTGCCCTGCCGACCTACGCCCTCCCTACCCGGGCGGCGCTCGGCCAATTGTGCACAGCCCCCTGGGAACCCCCGATCACGGTCAGCAATGACATAGCCTGGTTTCGAACCTGCAGTCTCGAGGCTATAGGGCGCATCCTGCACTCCATGAGGAGTGCCTTTACTGGATGCGCCACTTGGGAGCCCCCAGTACACTGTATTTTCTAATAGCTGCACTGACAGCTTGCTATGTGAAATATAAATAAATTATTGTCTGAGATACTGTAGAAACACAAGAAGAATCTGCGAGAGTGTAAATCCTGGTTCCTCTGCTGTCGCTAGGTGGTGTACAAGGCTGATCTGGAATGGCTGCGTGGGATTGGCTGGATGCCAGACGGCTCCCTGGAGGTCAAGAAAGTTAAGAATGCCCAAGACATCATCAGTGATGTAAGTACAGTCATATACATCTTGTAATGATATATTTGTTTGAGCATACACGATAAAGGCAGATTCCAGTTAGAATAACTTGTTATATTACATCAGCACTTAATTCCTTCACACGTAGGAATATGGTTCCCGCTTTCAGAGCTCATCTCTTCTGTTACACCTCTAAGGGTTGAAGCGCTCTCTCTATCTGCACATGCTCTCTGCCAGACTGCATACAGCATTCAGAAGGGCAGAGCAGAAATACATAACCACTCTTAAAGGGGCCGCATCGTTGCTCCTGCAGAATCATCACAACCTACATAGCCCCTGCACTTTACCATGCTATGTTTTCACCATGTTGTCGTTTCCCATGCTTTTCCCATCATTATACTGTACGATGCATATACTGTAGTGCATCATGATTTTTACAATGCTGGAATTATACTTTGCATTTTTTTGCACCTGCCCTGAATATCCCTTTGTGATTCAGTCCAGGGGACTCTCTCAAGTAGAACCTGCTGGTTCTTCCAAATTGTGTTGTGGTTTTGTGACACGGGTTAACATTGTCTTCTTTTTCTTCATGTTATTTTCAGACACACTATCGCACCAAAGCAGACAGCATTAAGTTCACTGCTGTGACTGACAGAGTGGATTATGTCACCGCTAAGCAGGCAGCTGAGATTCTCAATGATGTGAGTAAAAACAGAGGCTTGGTAACTTTTACTTTTAAAATCTGCTGCAATTTGTTTGAGGTGAACTTATCAAAATCCTTTTTTTTTTTTTTTTTTCAGGCTAAGTACCGTGAGGCTTGGAATAACGTAAAGACAAAATATACTCTCGTTGACACGCCACAACTGGTTTCGGCACGAGAAATAGCTAATAATTTTAACCAGGTAGGTGACGTGATAATAATAGTGACTTGTTTGTTGTTTTTTTTTTTTTTTTAATTAAAGCAAACTGATTTATTCCCTAATTTCAGTGGCCCTTTATAACACTAGTCAGGAGCCATGGTTAAGAGTCTATATGACACTTAATCAAATTCATAACTAGTTGACATTACTTGTTTTGGTCAGAATTATTCCAGCTAATGCAATAGTGACACAGATGACTGTTAAACTCGCTAGACAGTGCAAGGATGCAAAATGGCTGCATATTTATGAGTTGATTTTCTCTTTTATGAAATTCTTAATTATATTATAAAGGTTTTTCTGAATGCTATTCACTGTGTTTCTCAACAGAAATTGTACACAGAAAAATGGGACAAGATGAAAGCCACAAGCTACTTTATTCCAGCAGATGCTATCTCTGTTGAGCAAGCCAGAAAAACACAAAACATTCAGAGCGAGGTATGTCTTTTTATTTTCACATTTAACTGTACCAAGTTACTGTGGGATACATGGGCTGGGCAAGTCAACTACCTCATTGTTTTAATGTCTTTCATGTGTTGATATTACTAGCCCCGGCAAACCGCCTGGAGATTAAGGCTAACTTGTACTGTTCACTGACTGCCAGTCACTAAACTTTTACATTTGCCTTTTCTGTTTTTTCTCAGTGTAAGTACAAAGCTGACTACCTGAAGCAGAGAGGACACCATGTGGGCTGCCGCAGCATCCAGGACGATCCCAAGCTGGTGTGGTCCATGCATGTTGCCAAGATCGCTAGTGAAGTAGAGTACAAGAAGGAATTTGACAAGTCCAAGACTAAGTACAACCTGCCGGTAGACATGCTGTCCTTTGAGTTGGCTAAAAAAAACCAGATCCAGGTCAGCGACATTGACTACAAACACTTCCTGCACCAGTGGACGTGTCTGCCAGACCAGAACGACGTTATCCAGGCAAAGAAAGCCTATGAACTTCAGAGCGACGTGAGTGCGATCGGATATCTGTTGGTGATTAGGTTTCATGCACTGTACATTCAGTAGAAGTTTTGAATTGGCTTGAATTTTATTGTGTATTGTAGTACATCTACAAAGCTGACCTGGAATGGATTCGCGGGTGTGGCTGGATCGCTATGGATTCGGTTGATCATCAGAAAGTCAGGAAAGCACAGGAGATCCTGAACGGTGTAAGTTTGGTTTCTATTTTGTGTCATTTTTCTTTCATTCAGGTCATGTGCCTAAAAACATCTGATGTATGTCTTTATTTATTTTGAATTGCAGAGACACTACAAGAAGGATGCCGTAGATAACTTTGCAAAGTTCACAAGCGTGGTTGATCTTCCAGAAATTGTTCTGGCCAAGATAAATAACGCAAATCTGAGTGACGTAAGTAGAACAAAATAACCATTTGATGTATGGAGGTTTGTTGTATTTTATGTCGGTTGGAAACCTATCTGCATTTTGTTTTATATCAATAGCTGAAGTATAAGGAGTCCTTCAATCTGGAGAAGGGCCATTACATTGGGGCAGCAGACACACCTCAACTGGCTCACTCCAGGGAAGCCGCCAAGATCATCAGTGAGGTATGGACACATTCTGAAGGATCAAAACCTGGACAGTTAAAACTTACAGTTCAAATCAGATTATGACCACACCTGAGCTCTGGGACCTCCAAGGACATCATAAACATTTTATGTTTTTAAGCTCAATATGACAAACAATATAATACAGCAGAATGTAAAAAATAGCTTATATGGCCCTGCATATTTAATATAAGTATAGTCGTTACGCTGTATATGTTGTTTGTGATAAAGCTAATGTCAACTTCAATGTTGAGGCGGCCGGTACTGTATATCAAATATATTCTTAATTGATAGCTTGACATCAACAAGTTACTAAAATGAAATCAATTAAAAGTGGGTATACAATTTGTGTGCCATTTATCACTGTTCAGTGTATGGCAGCTCCATGTACCCCAGGCTGTAGCCCAATTAGGCTGAGAGGGCATCTGACATGGTATAATGCTAATACATTCTTCATGAACCTGATTAGCTGAGGTTTCATATATTGATCCCGACAGCTGTTCATAATAATACATTGAGATTGGTTTGAATTTTAGTTGCTAAATACGTGCTTAGAATATTCTGCATTTAAAATATAAAAACCATTGTGTTGTAAAGGAGTTGTTAAGCACACAATTGTATTGTACCGAAAGCAGCATTTAATTTTCTTATTGTGTTTGTGTTTTTATTTGTACTCTGCAGAAACTTTATAAAGAACAGTGGGATAACAGCAAGGCTACAGGCTATCAGCTACCTATAGATCACCTGCCACTTGTGATTGCTAAAAAAACAAAGACGATTGTCAGTGATGTAAGTAGAAAAAAAAAACATTCACGGTACTAACATCAATTTGATTTAAAATAAAAAAAAAACGTAATAAAAATAACAATAATGAAATAACAATTACAACTGTAATGTTGATTAGTCATATTCAATAGTACTCACATTTCCCTTAAAATCCATGAAACTCCCTTAAATACATTTGGTACCCCTTGGCTACGGCACTGATTTGTCACTATGCTGCAGGTGAAATACAAAGAGGAACATGAGAAGGCCAAGGGGCACTACCTGGCTGGTAAGGATATCAGTGAGTTCCCCAGCGTTGTCCGCTCCATGGATGTTGAGAAGATGAAGAGCTTGGTAAGTTAATCTCTTATCAAACCAGAGCTCAACAACAGACAACCTTCCCCAAAAGAATGCTTTTGAGCCAGGTTAACAGTTCACAGGTTAAGGTGCAATAACGTGTTAAAAGAATTATAATATTATTACATTATTCATGTATATAACCACTTATAATGGATCCTTAAACTAAAGTGTTACTGATATGTTACCTCTGTGTGTGTGTGTGTGTGTGTGTGTGTGTATGTGCGTATTTATATATATATATATATATATATATATATATATATATATATATATATATATATATATATATATATATATATAATATATAAAGTATGTTGCAATTTGTGCAACTTTATTATTATTTTATAAAGTTTTTTTGATTTTTAATATTCTAGTGTGCGTAGCATTTAAATAAATATATATATATATATATATATATATATATATATATATATATATATATATATATATATACACACATACATATAGATAGATAGATAGATAGATATTTGCATGTCTGTTTTAATTTTTCATTGTGTTTATTGCCATTGGTCAGTTTTGACATTTTTGACATTGTATTGCAGATGGCTTACAGAAAGGCGTATGATGACAGCAAGACTAAGATCCATATTCCTTATGACATGCTGAGCCACGTCATGGCTAAGAAATGCCAGCAGATCCTGAGTGAGATTGAGTACCGCACTTATCTGCACCAGTGGACCTGCATGCCCGACCAGCACGATGTCATACGTGCCAGAAAGGCCAACGAGATCCTCAGCGATGTAAGTTTATGTGTAGTATCTTTTTATTTTTGGTTTTTACGCTTAAGAAAGCGAACTTTAGCAACTTCAGCAACCTGTAGCTTTTCCACAGTAACATTTAATGCAGTACACTGCAGTGGTATTGCATACTTAACATGGAGGACTGTGTCCACAGTGCTGCAGTGGTATTGCATACTTAACATGGAGGACTGTGTCCACAGTGCTGCAGTGGTATTGCATACTTAACATGGAGGACTGTGTCCACAGTGCTGCAGTGGTATTGCATACTTAACATGGAGGACTGTGTCCACAGTGCTGCAGTGGTATTGCATACTTAACATGGAGGACTGTGTCCACAGTGCTGCAGTGGTATTGCATACTTAACATGGAGGACTGTGTCCACAGTGCTGCAGTGGTATTGCATACTTAACATGGAGGACTGTGTCCACAGTGCTGCAGTGGTATTGCATACGTAACATGGATTTTGCATGCATGCATTTTGCTGTGTTGTCTGACCTGTAAGGAAGTGTAAGGTATCTAAACAACGATAAGCAGTTAGTCACATTGCTCTAACCAGACTTGATTATTCCTGTTTCAGGTGTATTACAAGGAAGACCTCACCTGGCTGAAGGGAATGGGATGCTTTGTCTGGGACACACCTGAGATAATGCGTGCCAAGAAGTCCTATGAACTCCAGAGTGATGTAAGAATTCCCACCCACTTTGACTCATGCTCTCAATGTGTTGCTTTCATGATGTTCTCGCAAGCCTCATTGTACATTTAAAACTTAAACCCATAACCCGGTCGATTGGAAGAAAACCAATCGCTTGTGTACCTGAACATGTGGAGAACATCACAACCACCACCGGTTCATTCATGTCTGATCATTTACAGAGACAGTGTTATTAGAATATTAAGAATAAATGGCACTCGTGCAACAATGTGGACAACAGCTGCAATGTGGACAGCTGTGCTTGGTGAGCGTATTATCAAAATATCACAACATCTTTTGTTTCTATTATGTACATTTTTTAAAGGTAAACTCTTGCTGTGTGTTTTAGTGTAAATATGTAATGTTGTGTTTATTCATGCACATTGTTTGATAGCTAAAGATTTACTGCAACATATTCTTATTGTATGTTTTTACCCTAAGAGGCTTGAGAGAACATGCGTCTGTATTTGTGTATTTTTATATCTGTGTACGTTTCTAAAATTAAAGAACAAAATATATTGTATACTGTGCTTGGTACAATTTGAACGTCAGGTGACATCTCTTATTATATAGGAGACACACACACAACACACTTTATAAACTTAAAGTAGCAGACAAGGAATTGTCGTTTGGCTTTGTTTTTAATGATCTGTGGTGCTCTATGGAGATTTCCTCAAGTTTTATCTTTTTTTCAGACCCTCTATAAAGCTGCTGGAATCGCGGAGTTTAAGAACTATAGTGTTGTCACGGATACCCCGGTGTATGTCACTGCAGTGACATCAGCCCAGCATTCCAGTGACGTAAGTATAATAATAATAATAATAATAATAATAATAATAATAATAATAACTTGTGGTTGTTGCACATTGTTTGATTGCTAAAGATTTACTGCAGCATATTCTTGTTGTATATTTTAACCCTATGAAGTAAATACTTTAAATGACTAATTTCAAGTTTTTTTATCCCCCCCTAATGGGCTTCAAAAAGATCCTGGTTTCCTTTTTTGCTTTTTTTTTGTTATCCTTTTTTTCATTTGTGTTTTCTTCTTTACAGCTGAGATACAGGGAGGCTTACCACAAGACCAAAGAACAGTACACCAGCGTTCTGGACACTGTGGATTACACCAGAGTCAAGGGTCTGAAGACCGTTTACAGCAATGTAGGTTTTAAAACATTTATTTTCTTGTTTATTCACATTGTTTTGTCATGTCAGTTGTTAATTGTTGTTACTAAATAAACACACTTCCCTTGTATTCTTTAGAAACTCTACACAGATGCCTGGGACAAAATCAAAGCTACAAGCTACAAACTGCCTTCCGATTCCTTCTCAATGGCCCTCGCCAAACAGCAGAAGACCATTGGCAGCTCAGTAAGCAAAGTGTTAGATAACACTACTATATAACAGTGAAAAGTGAAGTCTAAAGTGAAAAGTGACAGTCTAAAGCAGCTGTGAAAAGTGAAGTCTAAAGCAGCTGTGAAAAATGAGCGCGCTAACATATTGTTTTATTTATTGAACTTATCCACATTTCATTAAAATGATGTTGCAGTTGCAGCATGTAATTGTAGAAACTGACGAGAGGGCTTCCTTAGGTAAAGCAGGTGTATTTATTGAAAATTTTGATCTTGCTGTGTTGACTGGAGTTGTCTGCTTTATTTCAGCTGAAGTACCGTGAGGATTATGAGAAGTTCAAGGCTTTGTACACCTTGCCCAAATCTGTGGAGGATGACCCCGCCACAGCAAGATGCCTTAAAGCTGGAAAACTGGGCATCGATGTGAGTACTGACAACAAAGAAAGGAACTGTGATCACTGTGGGAATGAGAAACGGCACCGTTCAGTCCTTCTGAATGTGAAAGGGAAATCTATGGCAAGCCACATGATCATTTAGAGATATCTAAAATTCATTTATATATATATATATCTCTAAATCATTTTAAGATATCTAAAATACTTTTAAAGCTATCTCAAAATGATTTCCACATATCTTCAAGTGGAGCTTTAAATGAGATATCTAAAATGCATTTTCAGATATCTTTAAATAATTTTCAGATATCTAAATGTTTTTCAGATATCTTTTAAATAATTTTCAGATATCTCTAAATCATTTAGAGATATCTCTAAATAACTTCCTGTTCATTTAGAGATATCTCTAAATGGACAGGAAGTCCATTCAAAACAGAGCATTTTCACAGGAAGTCATTTAGAGATATCCCTTTAGAGATATCTCTAAATGAACGGGAAGTTATTTCGAGGTATCGCTAAATGACAGTTTGACGTCCCATACTAGTAAAAAACATTATTTAAAGATATCTGTAAATGAATCTGAGATATCTTGATTTCATTTCTAGATATCTCAAAATGAAATTAAGATATCTTCAAAAAGGTTTATTTACAGATATCACATTTATTTAAACATATCTGCAAATGATTTACAGATAGCTCTAAATATTTGAAGATATCTTCAAATGCAATTTGAAATATCTCTAAATGATAATTTGGCTTGCCATAAATATATGAAGAGAATTGTTATCCCATGTGTGACAAGGGAGTGTTCTTTCCACATTCAGTGATACACAAGTGAGTTATTTAGTCTTCTCAGACAGAGTGAACCCTTTCTAACAATAAATTGTACTGCATACCCCTCATTTTTTTCCGAAAACTGTTAACTTATAAATGTATGTAAATTCTAGGAACAATCCATTGTTTATTATTATTAATTATTTCCAATTGGTCAGTTAGCAGTCTATTTTATCCAAATTGAGCTATGCATTACAACTGCTGCTGCAGAGTCACTTCCAACAGGACCTTGGTTTTATGTCTCATCCGAAGGACGGAGCCCAAGGAGGTTAAGTGACTTGCTCAGGGTCACGCACAGTGAGTCGGTGGCTGAGCCGGGAACCTCCTGGTATCAAGCCCTTTTCTTTAACCACTGGACCATAATGCAGGAATGTGGTTTGCATGAAGAACATAAGTACCGTAATATTGAAGTTCATGAATTAACACAGGCATGCGTGCACAATGGGGTGGTAGGGGTGTGATTCTCTGTCTTTTTCGTTTCTTGCAGCGCCTATACAGGGCAGATTATGAGAAGACCAAGGCCAAGGTGCACATTGTCCCAGATATGCTGGAGATTGTAGCTGCAAAGAACACCCAGAACATGATCAGCGAGATTGACTACCGCAAGCATCTCCATCAATGGATCTGCCTGCCAGACCAACAGATCTACATCCATGCCCGGAAGGTCAACGACCAGCTCAGTGATGTAAGAATCCATTACCGCACATTACAAAATCATCACTCCAAGAAACAATATATACCTATACATTGTAACTCCCATCAATCTTAATGGGTTTGAAGTCATTTGCTTTTCACCTGTTCTCATCCAGATATCTTCTTGGGGTTGAGTCCTTAATTATTTAATTGAACCAACTGAACCGCTGACCAAGTCCTAAAGCCCACGATCAGTGAATTAGTGTACAGATCACCTTGTTATGGGTATAAAACATCTTGAGTTAACTAATGTAGTGTTGTTGTTTTAGATTCACTTCATAAAGCACCCCTTTGACCTCAAAAGAGCTCTCAGAATCATGTCTAAACTCTAAGTACATCAGGTCCTGCAGAGTGTAGTGACTTATTATTACTACCCTAATCCACTTGCTTTACAAAACCCTCAGAAAAGGTGTTTAAAAATCCCAACGGTAAACGTACACAGCAAGTGAATTTTGCTGTTCATTCTTTTTCCTCAGATTTGTTATAAGGATGATCTGACCTGGCTGAAGGGCATTGGCTGCGCTGTTTATGACACCCCTGAGATTCTGCGTGCCAAGAGCTCCTACAATCTTCAAAGTGACGTGAGTGATTGCCTTCTGCTGGTGACAAACCAGATTCTCGTGTAGTGCAATAGTTTGCAGTTTATTATGTCCAGTAATTTATTATATAATATAAATGTACTGAACCCCAGTTTTTTGGAAAACATTGAAGAGTTTAAGCTAATCTAAGAGAACACGTGTACAATATGTATTAATTTTCTTTCTGTCATGTAGGTACAATACAAAGCTAAGGCAGCTGATTATATGAGGACCAATTACACCGTGGTTACAGACACTCCTACCTATGTTCAAGCTGTCATCAGTAATAACCAGATGAGCGACGTAAGTAATTCTTTTTTTCTTAGAATAATATACGCAAAAAACCTACAACTATACGTTTAAAATGTAAATGAATATAATAGACAGTGTAAAAAATGTTTTCTCTGTATCTCTTTAGCGTGTCTATCGTCATGACTATGTGAAGAACGTCAAAGGCACAATGACCTCCTGTGCCACCTCTATGGATTTGGAGAGAGCGCGTGAAGCTAACAGGATCCAGAGCAGCGTAGGTTGAACCTTGGCCGAAGCGTTCTCCAACAGTGCACACCATAAAATCTGGAGTATAACACACACCCTGTTTGGAATACGCATGACTGAGCAGCTGCCTTTGGATACATCCCTTATCACCTTCACCTCTTATACACTGCCCTAGCAAAACATAAGAGTTTACTACTGGATACAGACTACCATATAACCCAATGATACTGACACCTCGTATATAAAACACAGCCCATATAAAAAAAAGAGTGCGAGTTATACTCTAAAAATTACAGTACTATAGATTTGTTGGTTGGAAAGAAAGTTTTAAATATGAGCAAGTATCACCAGTGAAAAAGCATTTAACCGCTCTTGCTCTGATAATTAATGACATTCCGAAGAACTTTTTGTCTTAAGAACTGATTTTTTATTTTACATTGAGGTGAACCTAGATTTAGCTGTGGTTGCATTATAGATTTTTCTCTCGCAGTTATAACTTATCTGTCAATTTCAGTTCAGTACGTGTGGTTTTATAGACCCTAAGCCATAATGAGCCCAGACATTAATTTTTGAACCCCAGAGGAAAACGAGTTCATGCATTTTCTTTTTTCCCCACAGAATCTGTATAAAGAAGCCAGTGTGAAACTGATGCCGATTGGATACACCCTTCCCTCTGACACCCCAGCCATCAGACAAGCAAAACACTCCAGCATCGTCCAGAGTGACGTAAGCACCAATTACAAACACACTGGCTCTGGTATTTTGTTGTTTTCGTCAGTGATGTGAGTTAAGCAGCATGTCAGGTGTGACTCAGTTTTACATTTCCTTTTATAATTAAAATAAATTGCTGATCATGTTTCCTAAGAACAGGCTGATTGAAAACAAGCAAAACAATGAAAATTGATCTGCTATTAATGTATATATATATATATATATATATATATATATATATATATATATATATATTTCAATAGTAAAATGTTAACCACGTTTTTTCCTTCCCAGAAATGTAGCTAGTTCAATTATCCCCCTTCATCTTTTCACAGCATAAGTACAAAGAAGCCTATGAGCACATGAAAGCCAAGTCCTACACTCTGCTGCCAGACAGCGTGAACTTTGTCAATATAAGGAAGACGAATACAGTCATTAACCCGGTAAGACAGTCTAAGAGTCACTGGAAATCTGCAGGAATGCTCATGCTCCCTTTCCTCACTGTTAAGGGACCAATAAAGATGGAACGATTGCTGCCAGATGGTGAAAAAAAAGTGGGGCAGCCGTAAAGTATTCTAATGAGAACATCACAAACTGGTAATACGTCAATCCCAGTAAAATGAATACAGAGTAAATGTATGGTGTCGTTCTAAATGTTGAATAAAAAAAACATCTCACAATGCTATTATTCGGATATATAGGTTAGTGAACTGAAGAACAGTGTGACTTTGTTTGTTAGCCCCACCAAAAAATGTACATTAAACTTATCATTTCTGTTGTGTTTTACATAATCGTTTTGCTTGTGGAATGAATTAGCTTTTTCTTTCACAGCGTTTATACCGTGAAAAGTATGAGCATGAGAAGGACAAGATCCATACAACCTACGATACCCCTGAAATCAGACAAGTCAAAGCCACTCAGGAAGCAGTCAGTGATGTGAGTCACATTTTTACAGCTTTGATTAATGCTGTGTTACTAGTCCAGACAATTTACCTTTTTTATAACAGGATGGAAAAAACTGCAGCTGTTTTAACTTGATCAACTAGCCTAACGTTCTGATTATACTGTTCTTTGTTTTACAGATCTCCTACAAGACAAACTACCACAACATGAAAGGGCACCTGATTTCTATGCCTATGACCCCAGAGTTGGTGCATTGCCGCTACGTTAATGAAATCACCAGTGACGTATGTACTTGTGTTGTGATTTGTATGTAGCATTAACTCCAAGTTTTAAAGAGAAATGATCAGACATTTCCTGTATGTTTTAATTGATCTTTTTTTGTACTGTGTGCTTGGATGTAAAATAATTCAAAACATTAATGGCACATGCACCCTTTATTTGTAACAGTGATCATTTCTCCCATTTCAGTTGAAATACAAAGAGGACTTGCAGTGGCTGAAGGGAATGGGATGCTTCCTGTATGATACTCCTGAAATGGTCCGCATCCGGGGTGTGTCTAAACTCTGGGTAAGTTAACCTGTCTTAGTTGATATCAAATACAAATATAGTGTACAGCAGGTAGACCTGAAAGAGAAGCAAGCTTAAAACAGGGAAGAAGATGCCCTTGAAGAAACACAAAGGGGTGATAAAATACATCGAGGAAGCAGACAACATGCAAGAATAATGTTTGTAATGAGCAGTTACTATTTCAAAACACAATTAAAAAAAAAAAAGTATGTTTATATTTGTTCATCTGTAATGTATGAAGTTATTTCCTTGCATTGCATTAGTAAGCACATATTCAGATAAATGGCCATTAGAATGCATTTCAAAAAAATAAAACAAACTGTGTAAGAAAACTTAACCATTTTATTCGTTGACAAGTTGGACTTTGCTTTAACAGTAGAAAGGCTCTGCATTCTTGCAGTTTGCTCACCTTTTGTTCTTTCGTTTCAGTCTAAATATACCACTGCAGCTAAGAAGATGCACGATAAATTCACTGTTGTGCTGGATACTCCTGAATACAGAACTGCAACAGAACTCAAAACACACTTGAGTCAGGTAAGTACCAGGGTTGTTTTTTTTTACCTTAAGCATTATTAGCAGCACTGTTAAAAATGACTTTTGTTTTAACGTTTGTTTGATATAATGCGCTTTGTAGTATGTTATATATGTATAAAATATATTTTACTGTTCATAGCAAAAAGCTGCAGTAACTAAGTGTTTGTTTTATGAGCAAGGTGTTCAAGTAAAAACTGTTCTAGACGTGTTGCAATACAGTGACTTGTTATTCATTTTGTTGAATTTTTTTTTTTTTAGCTGGTTTACAGAGCTGCTGGTAATGAGATGAAGACTAAATACACTGCACTGTCCGACAGCATTGACATCCAGAGGGCCAAAATGGGCCAACAGCTCCAGAGCCAGGTAGGGTGTGAGAACGTGTCTCTTATACAGCAGGGCAGAGGCTGGGTGTGAACCAGCGACCCTGCGCACAGTGATCAAGCATCTTAACCACATGCGCGTCTGCATTCAAGGTTTTTCAGCTTTTAACCTCATCTTGTCTCACAGACAGGGAACAGGACAGAATCCGTAATGGCAGTGTGTCACACAACACTTCCCTTTACACTTCTAAACTGTGACATGCATGGAAATACATAGATCTTCATGCATGTTCTTGACGCTTATCTCTGAATTGAATTTTTTGCTTGTGTTTGTTTCAGTACCTGTACACTGAACTGGCCACCAAGGAGAGACCTCACTTCACCTCTGAATCTCAGACACCAGCCATGAAACACGCCAGACAAATGAAAGTGGTGACCAGCGAGGTGAGATTGAGGCATAGCTTTTGAGGACCGCTTTTTTATTTTTTTTTACTTAAAATGAAACCTTGTCTTACATTGTTGGAGCTAACGTGGTGAATATTGCATTGGTTTTGAGATTACTGAATGTTTTATGGTGAGCAGGTTCCTGGTCAGTAAGTCTTAAGGAATAGTTTGCTGAGAAATGGGTAAAAACGGTAAAAAAAATGTCTACAGAGTTCAATTATAATTTAGCTTTGAAGAAACAATACTGTGCCGTGAGCCCTCTGCTCCACGTCAACACAACGTCTAGAACAAATGTATCTAATCAGAGTGATTTTTAGATGAATGCACTGTGTTTGCAAGTTTTCTACTGTGTTACTGTATTTAGGTCCATGTTGATACATTTAAACAACCAAATGAGTGGGCTGTGCGATTTTTAAAAATGTATTTATTGATGTCTTCCTTTTTTATCTTTTGTTTGTAAGAATAAATACAAGGCGCAGTATGAAAAGATGAAGAACAAGTACACCCCCATCGCAGACACTCCCATCCTGATTAGAGCCAAGAAGGCTTACCTCAACGCCAGTGATGTATGTATACAGTAAAGTGTTGAAACACCATACAGATCAACAGGGAATTTTACATTAAACAATTACACTACACAATTCTAAACGACGTTTCGTCCTGCAGCTGCGCTACAAGGAAACCTTTGAGAATGCAAAGGGACACTACCACAGCGTGAAAGATGCCCTGGACATCATCTATCATCGCAAGGTCACTGATGACATCAGCGAAGTAAGTATGATACAGCTATATGTGCTGTAGGTGGGCTGCATTAGTATTAGCGAATCCTTGTGTTATTGAGAATTTCAGTAAATAGTAGACCTGTCCCTTATAAAAGTTTACCATAGTAAAAGCATAGCAAAGTATAATAAAGCATATTGAAAGCATGGTTAAAGCATAGGTAAGCATTGTAAAGAAAAGCAAGCATATTAATAAACATGGCAAACCAGGGAAATCTATGGCAAATTCATCCTATAATCATGGGAAAAGCATGGCAAAACCGCAAAACTAGCATGGGAAACTTTTGTAAGGGTTTCAAGTTACTGTTATTAGTTATTTTAATATGTCTTCCATGATACAGTCATTTCAAAAAAAGAATTAGTTGGTTTGGCTATACTTTGTGAGGATTGTATTTAAATAACTAAGCCAAGTGGAAGCTGTGTCTGAAGCTGTTGTATGATTTTAAACGTGCATGCGTTTGCCTTTGTGTTGTAAGGGCTTTACCTCAGTCTTGACTCTTTTTTTTTTTGTTTTGTTTTCTCCCAGGTGAAATACAGAGAGAAGTATGTGAACGAGCTGGGGCTGTGGAGGTCTATTCCCGACCGCCCAGAGAACTTCCATCATCGCATGGTCAGCGAAGCCGTCAGCGATGTACGTGCCGCACTCCTTTCACTCGGAATCGTCTAAAAATAAACAAAATAAATGGGCAGTTCTGTTTAAGAACCGCTTACTTTGGTTCAAGAAAATAATGGGTATTTAGAGTCCCCTTCATTGTCAACTTGACTGTCAGCTGAGACTAGTTGCTTTGATAACTTGAAGTTGTTACCATTAATATGCAAAGAATTTGAAGGTACATAGAAATGTTCTGCACACAGATAAAAAGATGCACAAAGAAATCAGCTATCAGCTAACCCTACTGTAGTTGCAAAACTTTAGCAGATTGAACTCTGCATACGAGATCCTTTAGAAATATATTCATTGTATCTTCACATCCTACCAGGTCAAATACAAAGAGGACCTGACCTGGATGAGGGGCATTGGGTGCTACGTGTGGGACACTCCGGATATGGTCCTGGCCGAGCACAACAAAAGCCTCTACAGTGGGGTATGTATGGAACGGTGCACTTAGACTCCCTCCTCACTGAGACTCCATTAGTCTGTGTGCAACACTAAGCTGGGCAAAGCAGAGCAGCCATGTTCAGTGACAGTACTGCCAGGACCTAATAACAAAGAAGACGTGTATTCAGTTCACTATTACACTTTTAGATTTTAGATTTTGGACACAAATGCATAGTTGTATGTATTTATTTATGGTATTGCATGTTATATATATCTAATATTTGCTTTGGCCTTCTAATCCGTGTAACGCTTATCATATAAACTGCTCTATTTAGGCATCTGTAGTTTTATATAAATCATATACTGAACACTATATATTATGTAAGGCCAAGTAAGATCTAGATCTATTGGTGCATTGACTTTTCTAACTGATTTCATTCTTATTTATTCAAACCAGGGGCTGTCGGGTATTGTAGGGATAAATCGGTGCATTCTTTTTTTTTAAACAGAACAAGTACCGTGCCTCATCTGAGAAGAACAAAGCCAACTTCAGGTACACAGCGGACAACCCTCTGTATGAAACCGCCAAGCACGCAGCTCAGCTCATCAATCAGGTACCCACGGCAAATACGGGACAGCTACTGCATTTTAGTAAGGAGGGGAATATTTTTAAAAGAAAGCTGTTTAATTTAAATACATACAGACAGTTACAGTATGATTGATTATATTTACATACAGTTTACTGTATAGAGTCTATACAAAAACAACAATGTAAAATCCAAGAGTAGAGAAGATATTAATTACTATGGAGATGGAGAATGTGTGAACAGTATCTAAGTCGGTAATACCTGTATAACTGTTATAACTGTGTTTTTTCTCTTCACTGCTTCTATAAGGGATCCTATTACAGCTGTTAAGGTAAAACCTTAAAGCCAAGCTTTACAGTTTGGAAGGCACACTTTTCAGAAATGTTAAACAACCAAGCGTTTGTGGTAACCTGCTTATAAAAGGAAAGTTTAAGCCATAACTGTAGCACAAGGCTTGGTGTACCTGTACAAGATGTGCTCATAAAATTGCTTGAAATATTTCCTTTCAGTGCAGTTGAGCAATGGGTAATAGTGACACGATATTGCTGCAATGTGATATTAGTCATTTCCTTGCAGGATTGCCGCTTTACAAAAAAATATTAAAAACACTATTGAATTAATGCTTTGGATACAAATCTGTGACACTTTGTTAAAAAACAAGGTCAAATTGCCCAACACAAAAAAGAAAAGTGAGCCTTTATTCCCGATAAAGTTTAACAATGCAGAAACATAAAGTTCCGTATTGGTTGCACAGATTGTGTTTACAGTGTTTGGTAGTCTTTTTATCACTATAACCCCCCTGTGACATTCTGAGCAGAAGCTGTACAGAGCTGAATATGAGAAGAGGAAGGATAAGTACAGCGTTATTGTTGATGATCCTAGAAACATCCTGGCCAAAGAGGCCAACAATCGCAGCCAGGTAAAACCAAAGGCCAGACGCTTCCGCCATGTGGTCTCCACCGAACCTCCAGCATGGACCTGGTTCCATGCATGAGGTCACCAGCAGCCATGACATCATACATTCACGTCTCTCTTCTGGCGGATCTTGTCTAGTCTTTTGCCACCCAAAATGCCCTCCGGCACTTTGTGTGTGCCTGTCCAGACTCTATGTACTCCTTTGCAGTTCCCTTTTCATTTTTGTTATCAGTGAGTTTATTTAGCTTTTAATAAAAGATCCTTGGCAATGCAACAAATGCATGCCTAACAGGATCCGTTCCAAATCGGGTCTTCCTGCCCTACAAACTGTGTATTAGAATGATCCCTGAAATGTTTAGTTTGCAGTCCTGGTACCTCCTCGGATTGAAAGACATAAAGTTCCTGGTCATAGAAGTGACAAGGTGCTTGTCAGAATGAGAGTTTCAGCTTTCTCATGCAGCAGCTCCCTCTCAAATGAATCTGGGTTCTTCATGGAGTGCATACAGCAGAGGTTCACCTGGGGATTCAATGTTCCTCACTGTCTTCTTCTGTCTCTTATATGTTGCTTCCTCCTTTGCATGCTACATGTCTTCACTGACAGAAAAAGTATAAGTCTGTGGCCAAGAAGCTGTTGCAGCAGGGTTGCAATGAAATTCTGCGGCCGGATATCCTGACTGCACTTTACAACACAAACCTGTGGAGCCAGGTAACAGCTCACTGCTTCGGACATGTGTCCACACTGCAGCCTCCTGCCTTCCCTGGCTTTGAAAATCACAAAACTCTCCTTTACACATCAAAAGCCTCGTAATTGTTTTGGCTGTAGTGTTCTACCTTCTACCCACCACTTTCTTAACTAGCTTTTTTTAATGCAACATGTGAAGGAATGTTAACAAATTACCATATTTGTTGAGGTGACTCTTCCTAACGGCTCTAAGAATGCATGAAATATAATAAATAGAAATGAAAAGCTTTTGTGTTTTTTAACGTACTTACTTTACCTTAAGGATAATATATTTGAATAAAGTGAAAAGGTGGAAGTAAAAACAAATGAGTAGAAAGGATATTGAGTATTTTCTTTTTGTTCTGCATTCCCTTTGCTAGATCCAAATTCATAGCTATGATTTGGAAATGAGAAAGTTCAAACTTAAACTATTTCCTAAGTGTAACAGGGCCGAGGCTGGGTGTCAAGCGGCAGCCCTGTGCGCTGCAAGCGAGAGTCTTCACCACTATTCAAAAGAGCCGGGCTCGACTGCATTCACGGTTTTAGAGCTTTTAACCTCATCTCTCACCGACAGGACGGCCGAATCCGTACCGGCAGTGCATCACACAACACTGCCCATTACATAAGTAAAAGTCGTTTTTTGTTGTACTCATACACTTCTTTGAAATGCATAGTTTTGTGCTGCCCTCACATCAATTCAAAGACACCAGGGACCTCCTTACCCTTGAGGTTAACTTTACCTTTCAGCATAATGGCATGCATCGTGTTCATTAGTCTGTGTTGCTCAGACATGTGTTGTGCACCTTTTCTATTGGCATGTTTTCCATACATTGTGTGCACAGAATATGCATGAACCTTTTGCTGGTAAGTTTAATTGTGTTCAATTTATGCTTTATTTGGATTTTATTTGATGAGCCATAGTGCGATAGTTCAGAGCTCGGGTAACAGTGGGGTCGCCAACGCCAGTTTGACTTTGAAAGCAACCTAGACCCAAAGTTAAAGTCATTGTTATTTATTTAAAACTTACCATAAAACCATAAAAACCTAGTTTTTATTTCTAAATGTAAACTTTTCCAGCTTGGTAGGATCGTGTCTTTATGTACAGCCCTATTAACAAGTTAGCAGGCAATTGGAGGTCATAGCCTACTGTTTGCTCTCCCACTTTCTTTATGTTATGTTATCAGTGTAGTTGATGTTCTCTATAAAACACCCTACCCAACCTCACAGTTCAGATCAGATCTAGTGTAAAACAATTGCATCGTGAATGCAGTTAGACAATACATTTAAAAACAGCAATGTCACTTTATACAGTTTCCAGTGGCTAGAGATATAGAGATTTAATCCCAAGTAGAGTCAGGTTTTCATAATCCATTTTGCTATTTTCACTAATCTTTATTTTTTAATGTATTTATTTGACCAGTGGAAATACAGGGCAGAATATGAGAAGGAAAAGGACAAGTTCACCTCTGTGTTGGACACCCCTGAACACGCTCGCACTCAGAAAGTCAGCAAGCAGTTCAGCGACGTGAGTAATTGGGATTCCCTTGTTACAGAACCGAATTACCCTTTTCAATACATCTCTCTGGGGATTCCCTTGTTCTAGAACGTAATTACCCCTTTCAACACATCTCTGGGGATTCCCTTGTTCTAGAACCTAATGACCCTTTTCAACACATCTCTGATAGCATGAGACCCACGATGCGATGCATTTTGTCAACATGAAAATGATAGTACAGGATCAGTTCAAACATGAATGGCTGTGAATGTCAATGCTTTCAGTCGTTGTAATTGTCAGTGTCTGTAAACACTGCTATTTGCTGAATTACTGACCCCCTTAGTTCTTTAAACTTTGTCTCAAACGGTGAATACGTGGCTGACACCAGGTTTCCCCTTCTAATAATAAATAACAGCAACAAAAGGAGATGCAAGACTCCTTAGCCTTGGATCACAACACAAACAAGCAAGTACACAGGAACTAGTGGAAGACTTCCCAGTATTACTGTTTCTATGTTTGTCAAAGACTTGAGCTGAAGAAACAGGGTTCTTCATGACAATTGAAATTCATAAAAAATATATATTTAAATAAATATATATTCTTCTTAAATATGATCAATTTTTATTGCCCTTTCAGATCATTTACAAGATGGAACACAATAAGACCAAGGCCAAGGGCTACACCCTGGGGCACGATACCCCATCGCTGCAGCACATGAAGAAGGTGAAGGAGAGACTCAGCCTGGTAAGCTTCTTTAGAAACTTATCGACTCCCCTCATGAATCGAAATCTAGATTCAGTTTTACACTACAGGAATGCATCCTAAACACACCGTAAAGGTAGTTCTGTCTATGTTTAATCTTTATATTTCTGAATTACCTAATCACTCATATTAATGGTTCACGCTTGGATTTCACAGATTGATATTTTTCTGCCACCAGTTAAAGAAATAGTCATAAATGTAGACTAGCCTTTATAATGACACTGTTGGAAATAGTTAAAAAGAAAGAACTTGTGACTAAGTTCAAGTGTGTTTTTGTTGCTTGCTTGATATTCTCAACATTCAACTCCTTCGATTCCATATCTGTTATCAATTCTACCACATGCTGTTTGCAACGTTGGTGGAGTATTGTCTGTGATTTGTTCTTCTTCTTTTCCAGCTGAAGTACAAGGAGGATTATGAGAAAAACAAGGCTCACATCACGATCGATCCAGGTGCTTTTGAAATCAAGGCTGCAAAGGAAGCTTATGATAACATCAGCAACGTAAGTCCTGTGCTTACCATCAGTACTCAGTGTGATATTGAGACAGGCAGTAATGTCTGTACAGCTTAGTGGTCATTACTGAGTGCAAGAATTGAAATTCAAATCTAAAGTAAAAACAACATTGGCAATTGCCGTCTTGTGCACCTCATCAAAATGAATTGTACATTTATGCAAAATAACCCTTAAAACTTAAAATACATTATTTAGCTTTAAAAAAAAAATCTTGTTGTTGTAACAGTACTAGGTAAATTGATTTGAATCTTTTTTAGTTCTTTCTATGGAATAGATAGTTATCATGCATCATGTCTTGATTTTTTTCTGAAGCTTACCTACAAGAAGAAGTATGAAGCTACTAAAGCCAAATGGATCTGGACCGTTGACAGACCTGACTTTGTTCACGCTGCGAAGACATCCTTCCAACAGAGCGATGTGAGAAACTCATCTCTGGGGCAGAGCTGAACTTGTTAAGACTGAGGAGTAAAGGGCGTCACTTTGTAACCAGCACAGTAGTGACTAGATTAATTAAACACTGTATCTATCTGTATTATATAGAGATATAATTATTACAATTAGTTTTCTTCTTCATTCTGTCTATCTGTCTATCTAGCTATCTAAGGCTTGGTCCAAATGCTCCTCTCTTCCTTATTTATTCCTCAGGTTGAGTACAAGTATGACAGAGAGGTGCTGAAAGGATGCAAACTGTCTGTGACTGATGACAAGACCATGATGCTGGCAATGAAGAACAATGAAATGGCTAGTGGCGTGAGTGTCCAGGCGTTCCAGTGACCTTGTTGTTGATGGTTGCACTTGTAAACGACAACCTGGAAAAATGTTTCTCGCATAAATTTATCATTTTATATATAATAGCTGTTACTTAAGACTTTGGAAATGAAGATGATTACATCTTACCAGGCATAGCCAGGGAAGCTATATTTTATCTTCCATTTAACCAAAATGTTTTATAAAATGTAAAAAGAAACAAAATCAAAGCTGAAATATTGAAGGCGATATTACCGCCTTTGTGTTGTACTGATACTATATTCCCTTCCCTCCAGGTGAAATACAGACAGAAGTATGAGAAAGCCAGAGGCTTCTACAAGACTGTGGCAGACACTCCTCAGATGCTCCATGCAAAATCTGTTGGCTCCCTGGTGTCAGAGGTACTGATCACTGCAGACAGACAGCTTAATATTATTACTGGAAAATTGTTTGAAATGGAGTTGTCAGAATACTGGTAATAATGAATGAACTGGTCTGTGTTAATAGACTATAGTCACTGTACATGTATCTATATCAGACTATATCTTATCAAGAGAATGTGGCAAGAATGGACTTGACTAAGCTAGTGTAACCCACTTCCTTCGTACTCTGCGTTGAAACTTTTTTTCCTGTCTTTTCGTGTGCGCTGATTTCCACTCAGTGTAGGCCCACGTAAAGCAGACAGGACGACATTTCATAAATCAACGGCTTTTATTGCTCTACACATGCAGCATCGGGTCTGTAAGAAGCAAGCCCGGAGTGACTTCAGATAAAATAGGTGTAATACCAAAAAAACAATCACATTTACATTGCTAGTGTACACAATATTAACACGTGCTAACCACGTTTCGCCGCACTCAGCATACAAAAATTATTTTAACATTTTTTCACAACACATAATGCTCTATATGTGTATCTTATAACATAAACATATATATATACCGATCAAATAGTTTAACAAAATACATGTAAAAATCAAAATGATAATATTATAAATTAGAGCACCTCAAACACGCAGCCTCACCTGTAAGAAGCAAGCCCGGAGTGACTTGCTTCTGCGCAGATGGGCTCTTACCCTTGACCTCCAAACAAGGCACTATTGAACAAGCTATACAAATTTAAAGGAACAGTGCAAATTCAAATTGCACCTGTTACACTAGGTGGTAATGATATTGGAGGTTGACTTTTCTGCATCAGTCCACTGTATTGAAGCAGTAGCTGTCACTGACATGGTGAGGGTTAGGGTTAGGGTTAGGGTTTAGAGTTCAGTTTAGGGTTAGGGTTAAGGGTGGAACTCACACATGCTCAATTCCCATATCTAATAACAGGCATCACTGCTTTGAAAAGGGGTAGATGTTAACTGAGGTTGAATTGGTCTAAGCAACTCTCAATGTGGTGCATCAGAAGTGTCTTTATACAGTACCTTTTGCTTTTTTGTCCTCAGTCTAAATACAAACAAGCCAGTAAGAAGGAGCTACAAATGGGATCCTTCACCACATTGTCTGAGACCCGCGACACTGTGCGTGCCAAAGAAGCCTCCAACATCCTTAGCCAGGTGAGTCAGTGGCTTCTGAGGTTTGCAGGATTCATAGGTGACTTCAGAAGACAAATGGACTGCTTGCTTATGCACAGGGACAAAGATGAAGTGGCAAATAGCAACACATTCCTACAAGGATCTGAGGGACCCCATTGTCACTTACCACTGCCAACTTTGAGATGTTGTATCTTCATTAATAGCTTTAAAGCATGGTTCATGACTCATTTTGCAGTCATGTTGTTATAGTTGTAGCTAAATGTGGAAAATTATATATTTTTTCTGTATATAGAAACAATACAAGCAGAAGTTTGAGAAAGAGAAAGGCAAGTCCAACTATGCTAACATGCAGACCCCCCCTGATGTGAAACACGCAATGGATGTTGCAAAGAGTCAGAGTAATGTGAGTACTACCACTCTCCTTTTAACTCTTACAGCATTGTCTTTTTAAAGAATACAATTGCCATTTTGAAGAGTGAATTACTTGTATTATTATTTAAGTGATAACCACAGGGCAGGAGTACAAGGGGTACAAGTTAAGAGTGTTATAATAGCAAGGGAGACTGTTGTGAGCAAGTACACTATGTACACCCTGCATTTAGATCTATTATATGACAATAGTTTAATTTCTGTATTTGGTTTCTGAATTCAACCGAATCAGCTGTTTGACTCAGCCACAGGCTGCTGTACTCTAGACCCTTTTGAACGTGTGTTTACCCAAACTGTACTGTGCCCTGTTATCACAGGAGAAACGGATTTGGAGCCCCAGTGAAAGTGAACATTTGCTGTTTTCTGTTGTGTTGTTTTTTCAATCTTTTCAACTCTTTCTGCAGTTTGCCTACAAACAGGCAGCCAAGGCTCAGCTGCATTACACCTCTGTTGCCGATCGTCCAGATATTAAGAAGGCCACCCAGGCTGCTAAACTCATCAGCGATGTAAGCTATATTAAACACACGGGGGATTAATAAGTATACTGTTGCTTATGTCTTCACATAATGGTGGATTTAGTGTACACTGAGTCAAGCTGGTTATGATGAAACCTTGTCATTATCACTTGTCCCACAGATTGGGTACAGAACTAAAGCTCGCCAAGATGCCAGCCGCGGAGTATCCATGGTCGGCCGTCCAGATATTGAACTGGCCCAGCAGGTGTCCAAGCTGACCAGTAAGGTATGTGAGCCCTTATTTCTGTTGGCTTAATGAACCCACCCCATCAACTACTGTTATACTTTGTAGATATGTTCTATAAATGTTTTGTTTTTAATTCAGTTTTTAATTTTTTATTTCTTCTCCAAAAAATAATTATGGAATACGTTCTTGTGATCTATCTGCTCAAATCATCATATTTTTTTAGATCAAAGTTTCCTTAAATTCCAAATTAGTCCCATCGAAATTATTTTATTTTATAGGTTTGCAAATTTAGCAGGTTACTATTTTATGTTTTTTTTTCAACCTGGCTTAAGAATCTTTCAATCTTGATAAATATACTTATAAATAAAATAAAATAAATTGAATGCGACCCACAGTAAAATGAAAGTATGTAAGAGTATGTGACAGTATAGTATCTGGAGAGCAATGATGCTGAGCTTTGGTACATGACATATCATCCTATGTAGCATATGTTTTTCCTTCATGAAATCATGGCACTGCCATATCTATTACTAGGCTCAGGTATTTGGTGCCACTGTCCTTATAGCCACTTTTTAAAAATACCAATTAACACATTCAAACTGTGATAACTGAGTGCAATTGTTTTATTTAATGCTAACACAGCAGAAAAGCTTCAGTTTACCTTATCAAAGTTTTGTCTTTTTTTTTTTTTACTATTGAAAAGCAGCTATCAGGATAGCGGCTCTGTAATAATAATGTAGTGCTATGGCAGTTTTTGATTCAGGTCTTGCTGGCTGCAGTGTATCCTGCCTCCCTGAAGCCATGCCTGTGTGCTTTGTAATGCTTCTCTGATCTTGCTATGTCGCTGCGCTTTGTAGGAGGAGTCTGAAAAGAAGGCAGGGCACGGAGCTGCTTCCTATGACACCCCTCAGATGAGACACCTTAAGAAAATGAGTGCCCTCACTAGTAATGTAAGGAGGTCCTGCTGCCTGGACCTGTGACTGCCAGTACCTGTCTTGTCTCTCATTGTATTCACCTCTCTTTGCCATTCCTAGTTGTCAAGCACCACACTTTGAAGTCTGAAATTCTGACACTGAAAAACACTTTAATGGATTTTTCTTCTTTTTTTCTCTCTTCCTTCCTTTTTTATGCTGCAATAAAGGCTATCCTGTGCGGTATCATAATAGATGCTCCCCATTTTTATGCAAATGTTAATTCCAATTTCAGCTGCTTTTTATTTTACTTTATTTTTTCTTGTTTTATGGAATGTAACTTCTGGTGTAAATTGAACTTTTTTCTGTTCGTGTGCTCTTTTCTGTCTATTTCACCAGCAGTATTAAAGGATGTGACAAATCAGAGCTCACATCACATGACTTTTAACAAGATTCTGTTTTTAGCCTACCTGGTTTTGTTAAAATACTTCACATATTACTATTTTTTCTACCAGTTTCTCCTCCCAGTGTCCCATTGTGTTGAATGTCAAGTGTTAATATGGTTACTCTGATAAGGAGTGAACATGACTAGTCCAGCTGTCCTCTTATTCATGTGCGTTATTTTGACTGTGCAAATCCCAGAAAAGTGTACCAAACTAAACTATTCATTTCAGAAGAGCTGATGCAAACTTAGTAATTATGAATTAAACTAAAGTTCAGCGTTCAAGGAACTTGCATATAGATTGTTAAAAAAAAAATAAAGCAAATCACAGTCTACAACTGTTTCACGAATAGCAAACCATATTTCATTCTTAAAAAAGGGTCTTTAAAAAAAGCATTATTGTAATACCTTGTGAGTTTAAAGCTTTGTGAACAGGGCACCTAGTTCCTTTTAACTTTCTGCTGCTGCAGATACCACGCCTCTGTTTAAGCCAATAGGCCAAACTGCCTTTCAAGCTGTTGGAACATTAGGGTTAATGGAACCTCTCTATTTAATCACCAGCACTAGTACTGGCTAGACATCAATGCGTTGCATATCCTGACTGTGATTTGCTAAATACAAATATGATTCTGAAGGATTTGCAGACTCCAAATAACTCTGTGTGATTGTTGTGCCTGAGGATGTTTTATCATTATGAAACGTGCTACAGAAACCTCTTAGTATGACTTTATTTTTGTCATACTAAACCCTGAGTTCATGTCTCAGTGTATGAACTCTTCCTCGTCACATATATTAGGGCTGTGCCACATGACTGATTGAATGGTATTCTACTGAACGGTTGATCAATTAAATCTACATATGAAAACAAAAGGGTAGAAAGAAAACAATTTAGTGAGGCAAAGACAGTACAGTAATTCCTGCAAGAGCGCAGCCATAATATATACGAGGAAGGATTTCTACATGTTTTTTTCTGTTTTTCAGTCTTTTTATAGGTTGCCTCAAAAGGGAAAGCTTGTAAATGTAATGATTACTGAATTGAATCTCCCATGGGACAACTTATAATCCTTTCAATGTTATGTTTTCAATTGTTTTTTGTTTTTGTCTCCCTGTGTCTTCTTTGGATCGTCGGTATTAACAGCATTGCATTTTGGCACTTGTGTACAACTCATGATAGGGTCAGAAATGATTTTGGCTTTGGCTTTATTTTGACTTTAGGTGAAGTACAAGGAGAAGTTTGATAAGGAGATGAAGGGAAGGAAACCACAGTTTGACTTGAAGGATAGTAAGAGTTACCAGACTATGAAAGATGCAAATATTCTTGCTAGTGAAGTAAGTATGAATACAGCAAATAAATAATCACATAATAACTATGCAATTAACTGTGATCCATGTTATTACAATGTAACTACTGTGTAAATACAGTACTTCATGGTACAGGCCATTCCCATGTAATTACACACTTTTCCACCAATACAGTAGTTACCATGTAAGGGTAGTTACGCTCACCGATCAAGGGTAGCTGTACAGTTATTGCAATGTAATTACCTGATATTTGTATAGCAGTGTATTCTAATGTGGTACACAGTATTGTTTTATCATCCTGGAAGATTGTAAAGGATTGACACAGGAATCGAATGTGACAGTGAGCACAATCACACGCATGTAGAAGCTGGATTGAAGCTCATTTAGCTGCTGTAAATACACAATCTACTGTAAGTGTAACAGAAGTGCCCGCTCTGTCTTAGTTGCAAATGGTTTGATGTGCTCTGTCTTGTTTCTCCCCAGGTGAAGTACAAAGGGGATCTGAAGAAGCTCCACAAGCCTGTGACAGACATGTCTGAGTCTCTGTCGATGCAGCATAACCTGAGCAGTAGCAAACTGGCCAGTGATGTAAGCACAGTCACTAACCAGCACTTTCCTTTCAGTGCACACTGTCCCATTCCAGATAATCTCTTCCACAGCTCTTTCTTTCATACTCTTTTGCCACAATACTTGACATCATAGGGTAGTGACCTTCAGCTCTCCTCTTTGACCCTCAACCTCTTTCTACTAGCACCAGTTTTTACCCTTCTTTTTATTTTGCAGCCAGCTATTCTTTGCATTTCTCTTTTTTTGTCTTCTTTTTTATATTTTTTTTCTGAAAACTAACCAATGCCTCCTCTTTCTGATCTCCATCACTTTTATCCTAACGATCACCAAACCTCCCATAATTGTAACTGTGTTCATATTTCTGTTCTTACCAGTTTAGAAACTGTTTGGCCCTTTTTTCATTATTTTTGGCTGAGCAGTAATATTGTGGCAAGCTGATGCTTTGTATGTGCTATTGCCTTTAATTCACACAATATTTATTATTTTTTTAAATGGATGAAATTAATACAATGTGGTATTCCCAAAATAACCTTGAGCCTTGATGGGCTGAATGGAGCCTTGATGGGCGAAATAGAGCTTTGGTGGGCCCAACGGAGCGTTCATTAAACAAGAACTTTACTACCGAATTACCTGATAAGTATTTCAATAGGATATGCTGCCATCCCAAACTCTTTTTTTCTGCTGGTTTGCTGAGGACCAGACTAACAAACAATTTGTCATTACAACTATTTCACTGAAGTCCTGTTTTTTTTTCTATTTCTTTTTTTGAAGAACCATGTGTTTATAAATTGGGATTCTTCTTCTTATTTTTTCTTCTTTCTTTATTTTTTTAATGAGTTTGTTGGTGCTTGAAGGAGATGTTTTTGAACTGTATTTATTGAGGTCCTTTTTGGGAATTCCCCCTCAGTACCGATACAAGAAGGAATTTGAGGACAGTAGAGGTCACTACCTCATGGTGCCAGATACCCTTGCACAGATTCACCATAAGGAGGCTTCAGAACTCCAAAGTCAAGTAAGTATTTACGGGAGAGGCAAGTGGACGTTGAGTCTGCCTCCATTCTACAGACTCTTTTGTGTGTGTGTACCCTCTCTTTCTCACCAAAGATAAGTCTCTTTTCCAAAACTTACACACTATACTACTGACCTGAATGTTTAACTCTACCACCCCCACCTCATAATTTACAAACAAACTGTTTGGGTTTTATTACAAGGTACAAACTGATTTATTGATCTTGCTTGACATATGAAAGAACTTTTTACTCTGCTGCCACGGTTTTAACAAGAACAACGAAACATGAACATATGACCCCAGTGTTAGCAGCCTTACATTGGCTTCCTGTATGGCTCAGGGTTGATTTTAAGGTCCAGCCTTTAACATAAAGCTTTAAACAGCCTTGCTCCCCTATACCTAAAACATTTGCTGACCCCAGAAGTCTCTAGTCGTTCTCTTAGATCGCAGGGTGGTTTGCATATTATTCCATGGATACAGAGAATTGGCAGAATTGTTTTGTGTACTATCTGTAAAGCGCTTTGAAGTGATTCATCACGAAAGGAGCTAAATAAGAAATGAAGATTGATTGATTAACATTTTACTGTTCTCTTTTTGTAACACTTCCTTGATCTCACATTAAGAATTTGATATGCTAACACAGCATCAAGTGATTTCATTTGACTCAAGTTTGCGAGAGTGACTAAATGTGTGTGTTCTGTTGGTTCCACAGACAGGTGAAATCTCTTTGTTTATCACATACTAATACAATACTAAGTTATACCTGTATATAATTCACAAGCTCTTCAGTAACTTTATTTTACAGTAGAGTCTGTTGTCAGCAATAATAACCCTTTGGGAATATCTGTAGAGGATATCATAACGTATCTACTGTACATATTCTGCCCATTCCAACAAGGTTGCCTTGATTAGATCCAGCAGTGAGATAGGTGACTTGTTGTACAAGTCCTCCATCACATGTTCTAGGGTTTAGACTAAAATCTGTAGTAAGCTGTTAAGTGCTAATGAGAAGCAGGGTGGAAACATCAAGGTAATGATCAATACCAAGCAATGGAGACTGAACTATACCAAATTTGAATGAACATATTATATTATGTATAGTTTTTATTTCTGTGGTGTAAAAGTACTTATGGGACCTGCTGTAAAGAAGGGAAACTCCCCAAGTTTAAACAAGTACAATCCAACAACGAACTAAGGAAGTTTAACAGGTTAATTAAAGATACTCTGTTGTGGGAATCTCAGCGTGTTGTGAAAGCACCACTTTATTCCAGCACCAAGGGTGGTCATCTTGGACAGGTTATACCTGCAATTGGCTTGGAACAAAGAGACCTGCACTGGAACAGCTGTGGAGCGCCGGAGCCCACCCCAGCAGTTAAACCTCTTTGACATTCTTCCTGCTGTGTTAACAGGTGAAATACAAGGAGAAGCATGAGAAAGAAAGAGGCAAGGCCATGCTGGAATTTGAGACCCCCACCTATGTCACTGCCATGGAGGCACAGCACATGCAGAGTGAGGTAAGAGGAGCTGGAGTCTTCTGGTATCAAATCATTGTCAGGTTCGGATAGCTGGAAACGTTCTAGGAAATCACGGTCGTACTCCTGGGAAATTATCTAAGCAAGAGTTTTGATGAGAAGCCTTCATGTGGTTATATAGATGTGGGATACAGGACATTATCTTGAAAAGCTTTAAACAGCTTTAAGCCAACTGTGCACCTTAACAAACTGGGGCACATGTTCAAAAGGCTATTGTGTACATGCCAGGACAGTTCTTTATTTAAATTTAGTTTTTAAATGGATTATAAAATGCATAGCTGGACTGTTTGACTTTGTTTTATTTCTCACAAATAGGTTTAACCACAATAATCCTCCCTTCAGATGATTTATAAATGATTAGAGAAGGGCAGACAACTCAAGATTTGGTTTACCCTTCAAGAGAAACACCATAGAAAATGTTCTGTACACCTCTACAAATTCGTTTTTTTTTGCTTTAGTAGAAAACAAATGGGAACATTTCAGAACTCGGAAATTCCAATAGATGTTAGCTCATGTCCTTTTTTTCCAATCAATTATTTAACTATTTCAACTATTCAGTAAACTGTGCTGTAGCCATACAGGAATTCCCAGATTGTCCATGTTGTGAAATGTGGCGGTCTGACTCCGGGCTGCAATACTATTGAATACAATTGGGTTTATAACCATTCTTGGTGGAAAAGGTCTGAAGATGTGCAAGTGCACAGAACTCACTCTCACTCTCACTCTCACACTCTCTCTCTCTCTCTCTCTCTCTCTCTCTCTCTCTCTCTGGTTATCAGTCTCTGGTGGTCAAAGACAGATAACTTCTTACACTTTCTTGCTCCTGTATGTAATCTTGTCTTCTGTCTACGCTGAAGGCTTTTCATTGTTGGTCATCAAATGCAAATAAACTTATACAGGTGAAAGTTACCTGCATAAGGTTGTATTGTTTTGTTGTTGAATTTTGTCCTGTTGTGAGTACCCTGTAGTATAGTATCAGTAATAATACATAATTTCGACTGTGATGATATTATAATAATAATAATGTGTGTTTACATATTGAGGATCATGTATTGTCCCTAAAAACAAAACTGTGTACTGTATACATCTGAAAGCAAGGCTTCTCTGCCACTGTGCTTGTATTTTATGGTATAATTCTTTTGTTTTATACAACATAATATTTTCTCTTTCTGTTGCTGATAGAAAACTTATAAGAAGGACTTTGAAGAGTCTATGAAAGGCAGAAACCTTTCTGGCTTGGAGGACACACCAGCATCAATACATGTCAGATATGCAACTAAAATAGCAAGTGAGGTACAAGAATAGATACATATACATATATCCCAATCCTATATAATCTTACTAATCATCAAAATTAAATTAACGTCTGTCAGTCATTCAAGCATGATTTAGTTTATCGTCTGAGAATAATCCACTATAGTTATTTTAACAAACTGAGTTTCATCTTTTTTTCTGGTTTCATTTTAGCCTTTTATTAAAATCGATATTGTCCTGTTTCATGTTGCACGTCAATGGATTGTTAACTGTGAGTCTTTAAATGTGTCTACCAGTCATCTATTGTTACACTAGTGCTACTGCAGTTTGTACTAAATGTGTCCTTCATAAACCCATCAGCTCCTGTTGACTCTTAAAAGCTGCATTGCAGCCACTTTTCATGTGTCTTTGTTGTCTGTTTTTCCTCGTTTTTGGGGCAGAAATATGTGCGTGCGTGGGTGTTGTGTTTCTGCAGTCTCTGTTCTTCGTCCTGTAGAAAGAGTACAGGAGAGATCTAGAAGAAGGCGTCAAGGGTAGAGGGATAACAGGGCTGGAGGAAACTCCTGAGATGCTGAGAGCAAAGAATGCTACTCACATCTTGAATGAGGTAGGACTCCCTGCAGAGCTGGCACAGCGCATCTGATTCAGCTTCCACGTGGGACTAATGCTCAGGGCCCTGTCCATAGCATAAACAACACCGCTATGCATGGATTCTCTCTAACAGAACCTTCAGTTTCTATTAACAAGGTGTACCTCCCTTAAAACAAAACCAAAAAAACAGTCTACTAAAACAAATGCTGTTACCTTGGAGTGTCCGACATCCATCCCAGAGAAACCACCCATAATGTTTGTGTTGCAGTATCTTTCCCTATGTACATCTATTATAACAAATCTTAATACAGCTATACATGTGTTTTAACCATCCTAATGTTTCAGTGGTGGGGAGGTGGGGGGGGGGGGGGGGGCGAGTCCTCCTAATAATTAACTGTAACAACCTTCTAATAATAGTACTGTATTGAATGTATACTCTTACATTGTTATCCTGCAAACAATAACAATCATACGCTACTACTGATTTTTTCTTTTGTTTTTCAATAAAATAAATATTGTGTTGTATCACAATGTTTAGGTTATAGTTATGTATCACATATTCCATTTTTACCCAAAGTACTTTAAACAATGTACAGGTTTCTGCCAAGCAGTGATTGTGTGACAAAGCTAACATGTAACATGAATCTCAGACCAGGTAATAGGCATTACATGGATTGTATATGTAAGCAGCATAAATGGAAAGTGATTGCAAAGATGGTGAAGCAACGTATTTAAACTGTCATGGGGTCATATTGGTATTCTAACAGCAATAATTACGATTGAAGGTGTTCTCTACAGTTAGGCCAGGTCCTGAGAATCTGTGGCTCTGGTGATTTGTTCAGGTTGAAGTTCTAAATCCTCTCTTGTTTCTGGCCATGGGCAGAAAGAATATAAGAAGTCTCTGGAGTTGGAGATCAAAGGAAGAGGCATGCTGGCTTTGGCTACTGACACCCCTGACTTCATGAGGGCCAAGAATGCCACAGATATCCTCAGCCAGGTCAGTGTGTTAACAAGACCCCCGGCCCCCACCTTCATGGCTGTTTCAGTAGCATGCAGCAGTCAGCAGTCCTTGAACTATCACTGCAGCTATACTTCAGCAGCAGTGTGCATTGCTGCGCATCACCATGTGATGCTTCCCGTGAAATGTAAGTACCGAATTGGGTTGTTCAATTGTTTTGTTGTGTCTCCCAGAGTAAGTACAAGCACACCGCGGAGATGGACAGATCCAACTACACCTCAGTGACTGATACCCCTGAGATTATCCACGCTCAGCAGGTCAAGGACATAGTGAGCAAGGTAAGAGATGAAGTAGGCTCAATGTATCTGACATTGTGCACAATCCCCCTTCGCTGTGATATACCATCAGCAATAATGAATTAAAAGTAGAGGTAGTACAGTAGTAGGGAGAATGAAAGTTTACTTCAAAATGGAATGGCAAGAGAAACATCCAACTTTTACTGTGCACAGCTTCAGATTCCACAGCTTGGCAAGGAACACACTATAAAAAACAGATTTTCCTATGGATGATAACTTTTAACACTCATAGCATTACCCCATAGACCTGCTGTGTACTAGGTTTGGTTTGATAATCCCTTCTCTCTTCAGTAGCATGAAACTCTGCAACTGTGCAATAAGATCCACAAATCTCAATTCTGGAAGTGTGCAATCTCTGAAAAGGGGAGTTAATGTCATATACAAGGTTAGACTGCTAGACTGTCACAAGGAGTCTGGTGGTGCAGTGGTGTAGTGAGCTGGTTCATTAGTGTGCTGTGTTGGTCTTTCTTGTGGGAATGGGTTTGAAGCTAGAGGAGTTCCCTTTATTAACAACTGTTCCCTTTATTAGTCAATGAAAAAGCAAGGTCTACTGTGGAAGTGATATGGCACAGTGGGCTAATTCACTAGTATGATGTATTGTTCTCTTTGGAGCTCTAGGTTAAAATCCAGTTGATTCCTTCCTTTATTTTCAAAGAATTGGACAATTTCATATATAGACAATGGTAAAGGAGTCTTTTCCATGAAAGTGAGATGGCACAGTGGCTAATTCGCTAGCATGCTGTGCTGTTCTCCTTGGAGCATGGAGTTCAAATCCAGGCGATCCCTACCTTTATTTTCAGTAATTGGTTAACTTACCTTATGGGAGCTGGTGGTGCAGTGGGCTAATCCCATAGCTTTTTTGTCCCTGAAGACAGTGGTTCAAATCCCATTCCCAGAAGATACACATCATAAGAATGCATCAAGAAAAACAATTACAAGTTAGAAAAAAAAATCAAGACAACTAATTAGACAGTACAGTTAGTAACAACAAATAACTTTGACAGTTAGTTAGAAAGAAACAACCCTTGCACTGCTAACCCCAGCTGGGATTCCATTCCTCGGAACAAAACAGACATACTGGCAATGCTGTATTACAGGTTGATAATGTTGTGTTATTTGTTTTGGACAGAAAAAATACAGAGAGGAGGCTGACAAGACCATGTCTCACTATGTGCAAGTTGTGGACACACCTGAGATGCACAGAGTCCGTGAGAATCAAAAGAACTTCAGCAGTGTAAGTGAAAAACCACGACGTGGTTTGAAATGTTGAGTTTCTCAGATAATTTATCGTGTGATTTTGTTCATGTCCTCAATGAGCCACCATAATGTACAATATTAAATAAAAGTCAGGAAAGGTTCCATCTGTGTAGAGTATTTGACAGTAATCTCAAAAAAACAATCGAAACAGGAAAAAAGCATTTCTTTGAAAAAAGTTTCAGCAAAAGTACTTTGAAACATCTTTACTCAAATCAGAAGACAAAGTGACTGAATTTGTATTTTTATATGCTCGGATATTGTATATTAGATCATTTAGACATCTTGTGCTGAAATGTTTTGTTTTTTTTTAAATGGATATTTTGCAGTTTTTCTTTCTCTTGAAAATATTTTTAACTTTGTATTTTTTTTTACTTGTTTTTTTTATTTTTTTATAGCTTCAGTACCAGAGTGACCTTAAAAGCAGTAAAGGGAAAGTGTCAGTGGTGAAAGACACTCCTGAAATGCTGCGTGTCAAAGAAAATCAAAAGAATTTCAGCTCGGTACTACTTTTTTTTTTATAAATTGAAAACATTTTTCTTTTTTTAACGGCTAACCCTCCTAATACCGTACAAGGCTCTTTTAAGGTGTTTTTTTCTTTCTTAATTTTTACTGTATATATATCATTTTCTTTTTAAACATTTTTTTTAGCTTTATGCTAACACAAATTCCATTTCAACAGTCTGCTAGCTAACATATCCTGCTCTCTACCCCTTCAGCATCATCTGTAGTAACTTACAGAATTGGGAATCCATAGCAATCGTGTTCCTCTCTTTTACGTGTATGATGTATTCAAATCTGTGTGCTATTGTCTGTCTTACCTTATATAGTAAGTAAATGTATTATTGATGTATGTATTCAGTGTTTCTGTTTAGCTGTACAGTCTGACCATGACTTTAGTGTAATACAGTAGTAACACAAACCTCTATTCTCTGTAAAACGCAGTGACAGTTTTTGTAAAGGTTACTGCAGTTCAGAAGCAGCTAAACGTGTGTAAGGGTCCGGCTGATAATGCTGCTGTCTTGCTTTTGCACCTTTTAAAGATTTTATATAAAGAGGAAGTGGGAACAGGAACCTCTTTAAAAGACACCCCCGAGATGCAGAGAGTTAAGCGAACTCAGCAGGCGATCAGCACGGTATATTCTGTTTTACCATTCTCCCAATCACCTTCCTATCCAGCCCCCCACCCCACTACCACGAGCTAATGCTGTTTTTAACCCCCCACAGAAAGGAGTCTTAAAACTTAATTACAACTTCCTAGCGCCGCCCCTCCTACCCATTATATAAAATGAAATAATCCTCCCAATTTAATCCCTTCCCATTTAATTAACATTGTAAAAAAATAAAAATAATCCTTAAATAATATTTGAGGTTCTTGCTTAATATCATAGTACATAATTTGGTATTTGTTTTGCTACAGTTGCTAACTTTATGGACCTGTTTCTAACTTACTAACTGAAAACATTTATAAACACGTTACATTTCCATGATTTATGATGATTTGTAATGCAATTGTTGTTCTACAAGTTATTATCATTGGATCATTTAAATTATCATAGGACTGTATACAGCATATATATATATATATATATATATATATATATATATATATATATATATATATATATATATATATATATATCTTTTTGCCGTAAAACTAAAAGCAGCTGCAGGTACCGTTGTGTTAGTCCTGTTTTCCGGTGTTCTTGTTTGTGCAGATCTGTTTCATGTTGCTTTGTGTGCTTACTGTCTGCCCTTCTGTTCTTCATTGTGATGACGGTGCACTAGATAAAGTACAAGGAAGCTGTTGGAACAGGAACAGCAATCCCTGATCTCCCCGAAGTGAAACGAGTAAAGGAGACTCAGAAGAACATCAGCTCGGTAGTGACAACACTTTTATTCAACCCTAATAGCCTGAACCCTTCCATTCCCATTGACCAGTCCCAATACAATTCCCTTCTACCTGAGTCGTGACCGCTGCCTCCATTAATACAACCTAAGAAAAAACGACCAGCAATGCTGCGTTCTTCTATTGTATCTATTCCAATAGCATCACCTCGTTGTCCAAACATACGCAACAATAAACTCACTTGAGAATCATTTAGAAAAGCTTTTGTAACAGCTTTTAGACACCAACGTAACATTTGTTCTGTGTATGCTGATGCGCTGACAAAATGTACTTCAATGGTATTGCTGAAATGTACTTCATTTCAGCAATACCATTTTATGATGTGTTTCTTCTTTTCTTTGGTCTTGTGTCAGAGTGCTGACATCCTAGATTCCAGGAATTACTGTACTGTGTGCTTTGTAATATTCCTTCTGATCTCCCCCAAATCTGAGTGAATTATAGACAAATGATTCAAATTCCAACCTAGCCTGAAGTACTGATCTTGGGTACAGCTGCGATGATAACTCAAGACACTAAAACATATCACTAATAAAATGCACTTTGGGTCAAACCAATTGCACAAATGCTTGGATTTCAGTTTTGACAGTCATCTTTTATTGGGGTCCTTGAAGTGACACACATGGCCCTTCAGTCCCTGGGGTTATGGAATACACTCTGTTATGCTTCAGTCAGAGTTTGAAGCAACTTTTCAATCAGAAATGTCTCGGCTACGTGTCTCACTGCTTTCCCCGGGGGCTTACCTTGTATTCTACAGGTGTTGTATAAGGAGAATCAGGGGAGGGGAACCTCAATGGATTACACTCCAGAGATGGAGAGAGTCAAGCGCAATCAAGAACACATTAGCTCGGTACTTTCCTGAAGATGTTTGTGGTTTTTTTTTTTTTAAACAAAAAAACCAAATAAAACATCCTTCTTGTTTAGCCCTGCATAATTATAATTAACCAAATCACGTAGTCCTTATTACCACCCCACTTAATAATTTTCATCCGTCATCCTATAAAAGTATCACAGCATTTCCCTGTCTGTATAAGAAAAAGCTATTAAAAAAAAAACAGCAAAGAGGAGGAGCCCTTTGTGTGCCAATCAGGACATGCACTTTAGCTGTCAACCACAGGGCCCCTGTCACAACTAACGTCACCTTTGATTCCTCTAAAAGAAAAAGAAAAACTAAAAGATGTGTAACTCTTAATACAAGCCATGAAGAACCTGCAGTATAGAATGAGCAACAGCTGGAGAATCTAAGAAGGAGGAGGGATAGATGCTAGGGGAAGGATTCAGTGGATTTTGATTGGCTGATGAACATCACTTTTCTTGTTTATAGTTTCTTCCTGTCCTCATTGGGACATTTCGTGGTACCTTTTAAAGGCAAAACTTTTTCATCATCATAACCCCTTACCATGCACCTCTTCTTAATGTAACCCCCCCAAAAACCCCCAAAAAACAACTAAAACCATTATACAGTATGCTTTTTAAATATCCACTAAATACATATTCCTTAAATAATATCCACCCCCCATATCATCTCCCTAAGTGTTAATTATCAGTAAATAATGTATAGTATTCAACATTTTAAAAAGGTGTTATTTATTTTTGTTGTATTCTACAGCAAGGAACTTTGTTTTAATTGTGAAATAAGGTTAAGGTTTGTATATTGTTACCAGGAATGCATGCATGCATTAGTGTCTTGTTAATTAGAAGCAAACTTTGGATTCACAGACACCTCTGATCCCTTCTGTGTCAGTAGCAGAACCTTCTTCAGAACATCACAAAAATCTCCCCCCCCCATAAAAATAGACCTTACCATTAATAACATGCAGTTTTATACCAATGCCATGTTCTACTAAAAAGCACAAGAATTTCAGTTACCGGTATCTGCATTTCTTTAGTTTCATTATTATTTTACTTCTTTATTAATCCTGGTAATCGTTGGTTCCTGGGTTCAGGGACTGCATACTGTGGTTCAGTCAATACAGATTGTAAAAAGGATCACTGGACTAATGTTTTATGTTAGCTTTTGTAATCGGAATGTCACATCTACTGTACGTGTCTCACTGCTTTCCCCGGGGGCTTACCTTGTATTCTACAGGTGTTGTATAAGGAGAATCAGGGGAGGGGAACCTCAATGGATTACACTCCAGAGATGGAGAGAGTCAAGCGCAATCAAGAACACATTAGCTCGGTACTTTCCTGAAGATGTTTGTGGGGGGTTTTTTTTAAACAAAAAAAACAAATAAAACATCCTTCTTGTTTAGCCCTGCATAATTATAATTAACCAAATCATGTAGTCCTTATTACCACCCCACTTAATAATTTTCATCCCTCATCCTATAGCAGTATCACAGCATTTCCCTGTCTTTATAAGAAAAAGCTATTAAAAAAAAAAAAAAAACAGCAAAGAGGAGGAGCCCTTTGTGTGCCAATCAGGACATGCACTTTAGCTGTCAACCACAGGGCCCCTGTCACAACTAACGTCACCTTTGAGTCCTCTAAAAGAAAAAGAAAAAGTAAAAGATGTGTAACTCTTAATACAAGCCGTGAAGAACCTGCAGTATAGAATGAGCAACAGCTGGAGAATCTAGGAAGGAGGGGGGATAGATGCTAGGGGAAGGATTCTGTGGATTTTGATTCATTTAAATTCACTTTTATTCATCACAAATAGCCTGAACCCTTCCATTCCCATTGACCAGTCCCAATACCATTCCCTTCTACCTGAGTCGTGACCGCTGCCTCCACTAATACAACCTAAGAAAAAACGACCAGCAATGCTGCGTTCTTCTATTGTATCTATTCCAATAGCATCACCTCATACGCAACAATAAACTCACTTGAGAATCATTTAGAAAAGCTTTTGTAACAGCTTTTAGACGCCAACGTAACGTTACAAAGCTAGTCTTTTTTTTGCTTTTTTTGTTCTGTGTATGCTGCTGCGCTGACAAAATGTACTTAATTTCAGCAATACCATTTTATGATGTGTTTCTTCTTTTCTTTGGTCTTGTGTCAGAGTGCTGACATCCTAGATCCCAGGAATTACTGTACTGTGTGCTTTGTAATATTCCTTCTGATCTCCCCCAAATCTGAATGAATTAAAGACAAATGATTCAAATTCCAACCTAGCCTGAAGCACTGATCTTGGGTACAGCTGCGATGATAACTCAAGACACTAAAACATATCACTAATAAAATGCACTTTGGGTCAAACCAATTGCACAAATGCTTGGATTTCAGTTTTGACAGTCATCTTTTATTGGGGTCCTTGAAGTGACACACATGGCCCTTCAGTCCCTGGGGTTTTGGAATACACTCTGTTATGCTTCAGTCAGAGTTTGAAGCAACTTTTCAATCAGAAATGTCTCGGCTACGTGTCTCACTGCTTTCCCCGGGGGCTTACCTTGTATTCTACAGGTGTTGTATAAGGAGAATCTGGGGAGGGGAACCCCAATGGATTACACTCCAGAGATGGAGAGAGTCAAGCGCAATCAAGAACACATTAGCTCGGTACTTTCCTGAAGATGTTTGTGTTTTTTTTTTTTTTTAAACAAAAAAACCAAATAAAACATCCTTCTTGTTTAGCCCTGCATAATTATAATTAACCAAATCACGTAGTCCTTATTACCACCCCACTTAACAATTTTCATCCCTCATCCTATAGCAGTATCACAGCATTTCCCTGTCTGTATAAGAAAAAGCTATTAAAAAAAAAAACAGCAAAGAGGAGCCCTTTGTGTGCCAATCAGGACATGCACTTTAGCTGTCAACCACAGGGCCCCTGTCACAACTAACGTCACCTTTGATTCCTCTAAAAGAAAAAGAAAAACTAAAAGATGTGTAACTCTTAATACAAGCCATGAACCTGCAGTATAGAATGAGCAACAGCTGGAGAATCTAAGAAGGAGGAGGGATAGATGCTAGGGGAAGGATTCTGTGGATTTTGATGAACAGCACATTTCTTGTTTATAGTTTCTTCGTGTTCTGATTAAAAGGTACCACAAAATGTCCCAAAGGCAACATTTTTTCATCATCGTAACCCCTTACCATGCACCTCTTCTTAATGTAACCCTCCAAAAACCAAAACAAACCCAACTAAAACCATTATACAGTATGCTTTTTAAATCACCACTGAATACATATTCCTTAAATAATACCCATTCCGAAATCATCTCCCCAAGTGTTAATTATCAGTAATGTATAGTATTCAACATTTTAAAAAGGTGTTAATTATTTTTGTTATATTCTACAGCAAGGAACTTTGTTTTAATTGTGAGATAAGGTTAAGGTTTGTATATTGTTACCAGGAATGCATGCATGCATTAGTGCCTTGTTAATTAGAAGCAAGCTTCAGCAAACTCTGGATTCACAGACACCTCTGATCTCTTGTGTGTCAGTAGTAGAACCTTCTTCAGACCTAACCATTAATGACATACAGTTTTATACCAATGCCATGCTCTACTAAAAAGCACAAGAATTTCCGGTATCTGCATTTCTTTAGTTTCATTATTATTTTACTTCTTTATTAATCCTGGTAATCGTTGGTTCCTGGGTTCAGGGACTGTATACTGTGGTTCAGTCAATGCAGATTGTAAAAAGGATCACTGGACTAATGTTTTATGTTAGCTTTTGTAATCAGAATGTCACATCTACTGTATGTGTCTCACTGCTTTCCCCGGGGGCTTACCTTGTATTCTACAGGTGTTGTATAAGGAGAATCAGGGGAGGGGAACCCCAATGGATTACACTCCAGAGATGGAGAGAGTCAAGCGCAATCAAGAACACATTAGCTCGGTACTTTCCTGAAGATGTTTGTGTTTAAAAACAAAACCTATGTAACACTCTAACTCCTTGTTTTAGCCTGACTTAAAATTAACAAAACCGTTCTATTTATTTCTTGCCACAATTTTATTGTGGTGATTTTATTTTACCTTTCTAACAGCTTACCGTGTTCCTCTCCAAACCCTCTTGTTAACTTTAACTCTTAATTCGGATGCTCTAATCCATTTCTGGTTAGACCTCAAAAAACTTTACACCTCCCTCAGACGCCCCCGGGCTCCCGTTTGCAGTAATCTATTGCGTCTTTGTAACACCCTCATGGCTTCCTTCAGGTCTGTATATATGTGAAGATTGAAAAGTTTCTCCATTCCTTCCCAGAAGTGATTTATGCTTTGTATTGTGTACAGGTGCTGTACTCTGACAGCTTCCGCAAACAGGTGCAGGGCAAAGCAGCCTTCTACCTGGATACACCTGAGATGAGGCGTGTCAAGGAGACACAGCGCAACATCTCAGCGGTAAGAGATTGCTACAGTAAAGCTGATCACCCAAACAGCCCCTTGTCTTGTTGTGTGTTGTGCTCTACTGCTCTGTTTGCAAAGAAAATGCGCTATTCAGCCCTCAATCTCTGGTGCAGTAGTGCAAGTTTTATATTTACAGGCAAGAAGGTGAAGTTTTTTTTTAGTTTTTTTTTTTTAGGAGGTTTCTTGATTGGGAAAGTCATGTAAAAAAAATGTCACTATCCGAACAGCCCAAGCCCAATTAGTTAGGATAATAAAAGTCTTACTGTGTTGAATTCATTACAGTTAGAATTTTTAGTATTTCTACCAATATGCTGTAACATAACCCAGTGGAAATTAAAACACTTCACTCCCACTGTCCTACCTACAGCAGTCTAAACACTTTGCAACAAAGGATGTCAGGTGTCAACATGTCCAGATTTTGCCCACTAAATATTGATGACATGAACTAAAATTGTGAATTTTAACTTGTGTATAGTTATGCATTTCATTTGGCACAAAGAGAACTTCATCCAAACACAATGAAACAGTATACACTAGCTTTACACTTCATGTCGTGGGAATATTTAGGCTTCTTTATCATGCATATTTTAGGGTTCGAAACCCATCTTTTGCTGCTTTTTAACCCGTATAGTTCTTTTGAGACCGCACTCATTGCTGTAATGTCCTGCACTGTTTCCTACACAGGTGAAGTACCATGAGGAATTTGAGAAAAGCAAGGGCAGCTTCACCCCGGTGGTTTCTGACCCCATCACAGAGCGCGTCAAGAAGAACACGCAGGACTTCAGTGACATCAGCTACCGTGGAATCCAGCGGCGCGTGGTGGAAATGGAGAGACGCAGAGCTGCCGAGCACGACCAGGAGACTACCACAGGCAAGTGCACTGGAGACACCACTCTTCAACTGAGCCTCGAATGGAATGAGAAAGAGCGCGCTGTTAATTATCGTGCTCCACTATTCTATTTGCTCTTCAGTGTCGTGAATTCTTTTAAAACACGGCTATCGAATGCCTTCCCACGTAGCGCTTTCAATCGGAACGTTGTTTTTTCTCTCAACAGATCTGCGCGTGTGGCGTACCAATCCTGGCTCAGTCTTTGACTATGACCCAGCCGAGGACAACATCCAGTCAAGGAGTCTACATAGCATGTCTGGTAGGACCCCCATCTCCGACATTAACTAGTGAAATTAAAAACTAAAAAAAAAATGAAGCGGCCTTGGACTTTATAGGCCTGTTTACAATGACAACCCACATTTGAATGTCATAGTCTCACCAGGCTGTGAATTAAACTCAAAGCCTCACAATTCAGTCGGAACACGACTGGGATGTTTGTGACACAGTAATAAACTAGGGCCACCAGGCACTCAGCAATACACAGTACCAACTCAGACACAACGATGATTAATTGGCTTGTGTTGAATAAGGTTTTCCAGTCTTTCATGCTTGCTCATTTCAAGAGTTATTGGGGAATAGAGAAAGGCCACCCAACAGACAGATAGTGAGTTCCTATACTGGTGCTTTGAGTTGCAGAGTTTTGTATCACTTACTGCGGTGTGCTTCTGTCTTCCTCAGTCCAAGCCCAGCGCCGCAGCCGTGAGCACTCCCGCTCCACTAGCGCCCTGAGCCTCAGCGCTGGGGATGAGAAGTCTGAGACCTCAGAGAATGTAGAGCACCACCTCTCTCAGTACAGCAACGGAGGGTTCTTCACTGTATCTACAACAGGTAAGAAAGGGGCACCTTACAGAGAAAACATGCCTGCTGCACCACTCGGAACTGAAGAGCGGAGCAGTGTTCTGATGTGACACATTTCAATAGCATAGATCCAACACACTATATACTGTAACGAACCGTAAATGAGAAGATTGTTAACATAGCCAGCAATATATAAAATGGACCCAACGTAACATTACAAAGCTGTTCTTTTTTTTTCTCTTTATTCTGTGTATGTTGATGCGCTGGTGTTTAGTGTTCATTTAATCTAAATACCGCCACCACTTAGAGGTGTCACCCTGGGGGTTTTAAGATACATCAGCAGAATTGCATTTCTTTTACAGGTTATAAGCAAGCCAAAACCACTGAACTACCTCAGCAGAGATCCTCCTCTGTTGCCACGCAGCAGACAACTGTGTCATCTGTCCCCTCTCACCCATCCACCACTGGAGTAAGTATAGTATCTTACACAAGGCAACCGTCACTCAAAGGTGGCAAGGCACAGGAAGTTTTCAATCTGGTTTCTACAATGCTCAATAGTCCCCTGGTGACTACACACACCATCTAATGCCTTTTTGCGCAGTGTGTAGTCTTTCCATGTTCCTAGATGCCCCATTCACACAACCTTTTTCGCTTGCAGAGAGCTTTCCGTGCCGTGTATGACTACACAAGCGCAGACGCCGATGAGGTTTCCTTCAAAGACGGAGATGCCATTGTAAATGTACAGGCGATTGACGAAGGCTGGATGTATGGAACTGTGCAGAGGACTGGAAAGACTGGCATGTTGCCAGCCAACTACGTGGAAGCCATCTAAAACTGGCAAAAGACAATTTGATGGACATAAGCCACATCCACATCGTACTAAATAGGGCACTTCCACAACACTGAAACTCATTTTTTGCCTTTGTAAAGTCCAATCCTAGGATCCATTTCATAGCAAATACTTTAGGTAAACATACCCACTTAAGATATTAAACACCACCTTGGGCCCCTACTGGATTTTAAAGCTGCCTTATTCTTACTGTGCATGTACCTTATGAGACCCATTAACAGAACCTTACATATAACAACTTGTGAATGATCTTGCTTGTAATTTAGCATTGAATACATGTTTCTAACCAATTAGCTCCAGATCTTCCTAGACACACTAAAACCATTTCCACGGTACCCGATGCAAACAATAGCAACCTTCTCTTTGTTATGTCACCCACTGTACACCTTCAAACATGTTCATTATCAACAGAATGTTTAAGATGTGAAAATTTGCACAAGACCAGAGAAGGACTTTATCCCAGCAAGGGTAAACTATTAGCTTATTACAAATTAAAAGACCATTTTAAAATTGAAAGGATTAACTGGAGCCTGTACTGTGTCAAGCACTATTTATATTTAAAAGTCCTTTTGCTATTCGTACAAAAAGAATGTCCAGTGTCATGTCTCCCTTCTAAAACCAGAGGTTAAGTTCCACCTAAAATGTTTGTTTATTCTCAATGTCAAACCAGTTTTAAGTTAAAAGCTCCAGAGACAAACCTCTCTCTTCTGCCTGCTGAAGACTGGTGACTAGTGCATGTGTGTTTTGTTTCTGCCTATTATCTAGGTCTGGTGAGGTAAAAAAAAAAAAGACTGTGTTCCTTGTAAGAGTGGCTAATAAAAGTACACCGTGTTTCTGCAGTGAACATCTCTGTCCCTTGTGTTTAGCACAAAATACACCAGTGTTTAAACACAAATCATCATTATGAATACCATAGAAACACTGGTACCCCAGCTTCTTTACTTCTGATCAGTATCTACTGTACAATGAAATACATCTTTTCAGAAACAGCAAGATTAGGGCAACACTTCACATATGAGCTGCCCCGCCCAACAGCTAGTTGTAAATAGAATATTTTACTATGGAACACTTTAATGATAAAACATAAGTTTTTACCTGGTAAATGCAGGAACAGTTGGATTAACTTGTACAAAAACAGGACTTAGTGCCCTGTACCAAGTTTAACAAGATTTAAAATATTCTGAAGCTTTTGGGCATTTGTATGCATCACCCTGTGCAGCACATATTTTAACACCAGACACCTGGCTTATGTGACTACAAGGAGCAAGGGGGATAGAGGCCATGAAATCAGTGAATGTAAAAAGTGAAACCTGGCCGTGGAAGGAAGCAGTAACCCTCCTGTAATCTGAATTCTGGTCTACAAGTATGGCCTGAACAGGAATGCCAGGCTTCTTATCAGGTATACAGGTATACCCTATAAAATATGTAGACACACATCCTAATTTAGAAAAGACACTTTCGGAACAACGCTATGTATAAAACAGTACTCAACACAGCCAACCCAAATGGATAAACAAAAACAAAAAAAAAAAAGGTTTTATTTATATGTAACAAGTCCTAAAAATGCAGTGCTCACTTAAGTGGAAAAAATACCAAGAACCAAAACATCCTTTGAGGGGGTGGGTGGGCTTCTTACGGAACTGTGTGTAATTAGTCAAAAAAGCTAAAAATAGGAACATATTCCCCTTTATTTCAAAAACAATAACATGAACCATACCATATATAAAAAAGGAAGGTGGTGTAGTATTTTCTTCTTCATCCACTGGATTCTTGAGCCCATAATGTCACTCAGTCAAAGCACAGTGCTCAACTGGAGATGTTCACCATTTAAAAAAACCAAAAAACAATCCAGTGTCTTATTAAAAACTCACTATTTGTGGATTGGTTTTATTTAAAAACAAGGAGATGCGTTGAAGTTCTTTGATTGCCCACAGGTCAGTCTGAGCTCTCCAGCGACGGAGAACTTATGCGGGAGTGCAGATTGCTCACAATATTGTTCAACATGCCGCTCATCTTCTGGTGCATTGTGAACAGCTGGCTGCCGGAGTACTTCCCAAGGTCTTCAGAGCTGAACCGAGTGTTAAGAGCTTCCACATCGGAGGGCAGGTCAGAAGGTGGCTTCATAACTGCAGCTGGAACAGGCGTATCAACCAATTCTAGGGATGAAGTAAATCAAAATAAATGAATGTAGACGTGGGTCCTAAATGTCATCCTCTACATGTTATGCTGTAGTCCTGTTTACTATTTATTCAGCAGCTGTAGTTGCCACATTGGTACTGTGACATTTGCATTTTGGTTGAACTTCCTGGAATTGGCAATTTCTCCAACAGTGAGGAGCATTGAAGAAATAGTACTGCATTGCAGGAAGGGTAAAATCCTCTACTTCCTTGCCCAATTGCTTATGTATAGGAATCATTCCGATGTCCCAGGAGGGCGACACATTTCTATTCAACCTTCAATGCTATGACAGTCACACTCACCAGCTGCTAGCTTCTCCTCCTCCTCAATATTCAGGACTGGCTCCTTGTCCTCAGTTTCAGAAGTCATTTTCTCTGTTTCATCAAATCCTTTGAGGTCATCAACACCACACAACTTCCTCTGTGTAAAAAAAAAAAGTCAGCACCTGTATGCACACCAACTCTCTCACTCACAAGCCTTTAAATTGACATTTTAATGCATGCAGTTACCAAGCAAAGCTTTGAATGCGTCTCACCTGTTGTTCGTGATACGTTCTGAGCACCTTTTTCACGTTGAGTAGTTTTGGAGAGCGAATGGGGAGGGCTTTGATCTCTGCAGCAGTGAGAGCACTCAGATCACCAACTGTCTTTACGTTCTTGGCTCGAACAAGCTGGCCAAATCCCCGCGCCCTGAAAAATGCAATTATCAAATAAAAAACAGCAACATTTATGAAATCAGTAGGACAATAGTATGAATATTCTACAAAATTAATTTGTGCCTGTGGTTAGCAGTTATCACTACCGGAGGGCAAGACAACTTTAAATTTTGTCTTTGATTTTCACATACCTTCAAAACTATTACGTAACTACACTGATGAAGGCATCTGTCGAACCTTTTGTTTGCTTGCCTGTACCTCAAACTCTGAATGTTCCACATCTGCTGCTTCTAGTCTAAGCACTATTTTAACAGGGTTCTGTGTAATTTGCACTCACCACATACTGGAAGTAAGCTGTGGCAGAATTGCCTCCACGGGAACCGAACAACCCACTAGAGAAGGGTACACACAGTCCTTGGGGATAGGCTTCGATTCTCTGCTCATTTCTGATATCTGCACAACACATACATGCACTATTACAACACTGTTTAAAAAGACAATCGTGAAGACCCATGGTTTATGATATCGCAGACACCCCACATAGTGCAAGCATGAGGACTTTACACTGCAATACAAAACTACATACCAAGCATTTCTTTGAGCTTTTGAATCCAGGGCTATGGAGGCTGCGGGGGCTCAGGCACAACATGCCCTTTGTTGGAGTGGTAACAAACTAAAAAAAAAACAGATTCATAAAAGGAAGATTTATGTAAAAAACTGTCCTCTATACATAACTGCATCAACCCCCCTCCCCTCCAAAATCCCTCTTATACCTTCTGTTGTGTAATTGATGCACTTTGGCTTTTGGATCTCGGGGAGCCATTTGAAGATGGCCTTACAACTGGGCTTCGACGATCAATGTCATCAGCCAGTTCCTGCTGATAGATTGGGTTGGCGAAGGACACTCGACGGTTCTAGGACAACAAGTTTAACATTTACAGACAGTTTTTTTTTTTATTTTATTAAATGGTATTATGCATGAAATGCAGTTTACCTTGTTGAGAGGTGAAGGAGAGTCATCCTCCAGCGGCCTCTTCAACCCTTTCTTGAGGATGCTTGTGGAAGGGGAAGCAGTAGGGGACCACACACCACGGGGTTTTGTACCACTGGGGCTCTGGCCCACTTCCATAAGACAAGCCAGATCACAACCCTTCTGCTTCAGTGGAGAGTCCAAATTTAATGTTTCAGAATCTTTTTGTTTATGCACCAAAGACTCTTCAGGCAGGCCAGGTGGAGAAGCAACTACTCCAGTAGGGAAGACATCATCTTCTAGCTGGGTGGCTTCAGAAATCTTCTCCTCCACCCCTTGCATCTCGTCAGGATGCTTCTCATTTGGTGGTTCCACAGTTTCTTCAAGCTTCTTCTGATCCGGCTCAGGCTGCTGATCCTCAGTACATTGTTCAAGGGGCACCAACTGCTGGTCCTCCTCTACCTCACTGGTTGCAGTTTCTTGCTCTGGGTGTTCTTTAGTTTCCGATTTAACCTCTTTTGTTTCCAGAACCTGCTGCTCTTCAACCTGTGTTTCTTTAACGGCAACTGCTGTCTGCTCACAGAGCTCACTGGTGGCGGCAACTAAGGTGTCCTGTTCAACTCCCTCTATTAAAGTCACAGTTCCAAGAATGGTAGTTTTCTCCTCTTCCAAGTCATTTCCTAAAGCCAGCTGGCTTACAGAGGTGCTAAAGAACACTGGATCCTTGGACAGCAGTGGGGTGCTCATAGCATTGGGGTCGAAAACGCTGTCGTCAAAATGCTGGCCCCCAGAGGACATTCCAGATGAAAGCTCTTTCGGGTCTAACGCTTGCTTTTCTGAATCTTGCATGCCAGAGAGGTCTTTATCCTGCTGAGGGTCTGCTACACAGCGGTTGCAGACCTTGGAACGCCTGCGTCCACGTCCCCGCTTGCTGTGAGAACACACATGCAGATTTTCACTCTTTGCAGAAGCATTGAAGACATCTGAGTGCGCCGTGGAAAAGTCCCCAATACTAGGCTCTGTGATCTTACTCTCGGACATATTGGACATTTCACTTTTTATCATGCAAGTCTTGTTCTCCTGCATGGGCTCTGAACAAGACTCTGTATCTAAAGTTTTGTTTATACTATACGTTTTGTTTTCCTGATCAAAAGCAACACTCTGCTCATTCTTAAAATTCCCAGACACATCCGCAGGCTCGAGGACTGCAGAGGTCTCATTTGTGTTCTTCTCCGAAGTCTCTGGAACTTGTAAAACCACTGTATTGCCGTCCTCAGCCTCTGCTTGCTCAATGGCATTTTCCACATCGGTAGTTTCCATTTGATCTGCTACTGCTGCACCTTTCACCACTTGTTCTTTTTGGGCTTTGCCTTCAGTTTTAATGTCTGAAGAGTCTGCAATTTTGCTAGGCTTCCTTCCTCTTCCACTCTTTTTCGTCTTCTGACCATCATCACGAGTCTCTGAGCTATCCGACTCAGAATTCTCTATGCTGGAAAGCAGACCCTGAGAAGATCTCCGAGTCTGGTACCTGCTACGCCCTTGTGAGGCTTCTTTGCTCCCTTGCTCATAAGGAGATCCTGTCTCCACTGCAGTGGTGGAGACACTTCTCCTGGTAACCTTGTCCTCTCTCCCTGGAGTTTTATTGCTCCTCTTGCTGGTTTCTCCCAGCAACCGAGTATCCGTCTGACTTGCAGTTGGAGAAGATGCCTGATGATGTTCAGCTTGGCCCACATGATATAGACTAGCTTTTCTTTCAATGGCTTTTTCCTCAATGGTTTTGGGGCCTCTCTTTTTAGTTTTTCCTTTCTCTTCGCTCTCTTGGCTTTCTGAGCAATCCAAAGAGCGCGATGGTTGACTAAACCGTCTTGAGGAACGCCTAGGCTCGTTCGGACTAGACTGACTTTCAGAAGCTTGACCTTCGTTGTCCTGGTATTCCAATTCTCCAGGGGGCGTATTTTCCTTGGATTCAACAGATGAAACTGTCTCCTCCTTTGCAGAGACAATGTTTTCCTGGGGTTTCTCTACATTCACACACTCACAGTCAGGCTTCACTGGCTGTGTATCTGGGATACAGTCCTCTTCTGCTCCGTCACTGTGACCAATGTTATTTTTTTCCACTTTAGGCTTTATTTCCTTCTCTTCCACTGACTGTTCTGAGCTTTTCTCAAGTTTTGATGCCACTACAGATGTGCTGCCACTTTTACGGCCTTTCGGACGCCCACGCTTAGGCTTTTCGGGCATTGGAATAGTATTGTCTACTGCAGTGTCTGGGCTTTTCTCCAGGGGCTTTTCAGCCTCTTTTGGTTCAACCTCCACAGCTTCCTGACTAGCAGACATTAAGGCTTTGCTATCTGACCCCATGAATGTGTTGAGCCTAACAGGACTAAAGGTATTTCCATCTAAAGAAGTGAACTTCTCCAAAGTGATAAAAGACTGCCGCCGACTTGATGGTTTCTGGGGAGTCCCGGACACCACATCTGAAGAGGTAGAACTGTTGCTAACGTTGACACTGCTGTCCTCAGTCTCCATGGCAACATCCTCAACCCCAGGGGGCTCCTCCTTTGAAACATCTGGAGCTTTTAAAGCCTCAACAAGGTCTTCAGGGTTATCCGTTACAGGATCAGGTGAATCGGACTCAGTAGTTTCCATTTTGGAAGCCACGTTTTCTTCGTTATTTTCCATCTCTGTGTCTGGTTGCGCCACATCAGGGCCTTTTTCCGTTTCCATCTTTTCATCTTGGTCCTAGGAAGGGCACAACAAGTGTTACTTAAACCAATTATGAAAAAAAAGAGCTATGAAAATCATTCAACATTAACTTGACATCTCCCTCATCAACTAATGATATCAGGTTAGACTACTATTAAACTATTACAAAATACTGAGCAGCAGCAGTTACCCAATTACCTCAGATCTCTCTTCAGGAGCTTGATCTTGTTTTTCTAAAGTGGCTTCTGGTGTGTTAGTGGCTTCTTCCGTCTCATCTGGGGCTGGTTTATCCCTGCAAACAGAGAGGACAGGTTGAAGACAGCCAGGAAGGACTAGTTTGCGACAATGTATTAAGTAAAGAATCAGTAAACGTACATAGAGTCCTCCTGGCTCTGGGTGTACTGTGTAAACAGGGTGGCATCTTGAGAAGCATCCAGGTTATTGTACATGGCAGGAATATCAACCCTGTTAAACAAAAAAACATCTGGTTTAAAGTTTTAAAAAGTCAGAATGGCCAATCCATTTTCACTCAGTCCGGAAACAATGTATCATTAAAACAGCTTGCAAATACCTTTACAAATATATAAAAACACTTACTGTCCAAGAAACTGAAACTTAAAAAAATAATTAAATGACATTCCAGCATCAAATCCCAAACATTTGAGGGAAGCCGCTTGCCTACCTTTTTGTCCTCAGAACTTCCTTCTGGTGTTCAGTTAGCACTCTCTGCTTGGGCTCCGGGGGGATAAACACAAAGTCCACAGATTTCTCCTCGTCCAACATAAGTTCCCGGCAAGGAGGCTTGGGAGAGCCAAAGTCCAGTTTCACCTGAAACAGTGATCAAGACATACAAATAATAAAAGGATCTCGGAACTGCGATATGTTAGTCTTGGAATTGTTCCTTTCCCCAATGAAAGGCACTAGTGTTTAAAAGCAAAATATGATGCTTCACAGATACACTTAAAGTTACACATCATTAGTTTTCTGCTGATGGGAAGTGTTGGAATGTGTAACTGTAGTCAGAAACACATAGAATGACCAATTACAGTTGCAACATATTTAAGATATTCCATAAACTGGAAAACAAAAGCCTGGACTAGGACGCACAATGATTTGTTCTCCTTACCGCCACTGGTGCAGAGTGCTTTTCCTTCAGTTCGTCCGCTCTGGAAAGCAAGGAATCCCTTTTTCCTGCAGACTTCACTTCCAAGCCACTGATCTTTGTGCCCAACTGGGAACATTCACTCTGCACAATATCCAAACAACCAAAATAAGCAAAAAACAGAAAAGAGCTCTTCAGTAGGAAAAAAAATTGCACATTGCCTAGCTTGGTAATGGTATGAATTGTTAAAAATGACACAAGTTTGTAATTTTACATAGCTTAATAAAATAAAACTATGTAAAACTGTTCAGTACTTACATTATCAGAGTAAGGTCCATTGGACTCATCAACAGCTACCTCAACAGCTTCAAAACCAGGCAGTATAATGAGAAGTTTCTGCTTTACCTGGTTCAGAACAGGCCTGCAAAAGATAATGATGAAGTGCTGTTCTCTAGATCAATAAAACATTGTTAGCGCGACAGACAGACTCAATATTCCCCAAAATTATCATATGCTCTCAATAACTAGATCTAAAAAGGTCTAAGTTTCATAATTGGACATGTGGTTCTCTAGATACACGTGTTACATACATGCAGCCAGAGATCTGCATCTCACACAGGGCAGAACAAGCTAAATTATTTAGTTGCTAATCCAAAGGATAGTCTATACATATAGCATACACAAAATTTGAAAACATGACAATTCAGCAACATGAGAAAGGGGCGGGGGTTAAATACACACATAAGCACTCTCACACTGGCTTACTTGAGTTCCTGTGGGTAGTTCAATGTTGCAGCCTTTGCAAATGTGGCATTCCAAAATTGAGCTATCTGGTTCCGGAGCTGCTTGTTCTTATGAAGGAAAAGAACACTCAGCAACGGCGCCAGCTGTTCCAACAGTTCATCATCATAGGCGGTCGCATATCGAGACTGCAAGCAGGTTAGAATCTCTCCCAATAGTTTTTCCAGCTAAAAGGAAAGCCATAATATTAAAACAAGTATAAAATGTCAAATTTGGCAAATATCAGTATTATCCATGTATTTCAATTTCTATTTCACAGTATCTTGTATAATCTCAGTATAAATGTTAAATAGTGGTAAACGTTAAATGATTATTTTGCAATACTGACCTTGTGTCCAAGAATCGCATAGACCTTTGGCACATCTTGGGGCCTAAATAAAAAATAAAGAATTAAAGCTGTAGTGTCCCACAAACAGTTTGGAAATGTACACAAAACCACCACTTTTGACTTGTACTACATTCTTCCATTGTTAAGCCTTTCTTACATTTGATTGATTTGCCACTACTTGCAGGAGCAGGTTATAAATCTTCAAGCTCAAGGGTTAGCACTGAATCGACAAAGCAGAGTTAAAACAATAAGGAGAAATGCAAGAGGCAAACTTGGTTTCAGTAGTTGTTTCTTCTACTTTTAAAAGTATGAAAGCCGTGTCTTGCTTATTAAAACAGACATACTTTGCAGTTCTTTGGAAAAACGTGGATATGGGTCTGGTGAGGCTTGAAAGGGATTCTCTGATGGCAGTGGCCAGCGACAGGTTGCTGAAAAGCACTGACAGAATGTTGATGATGGAAGTCCCCACTAAAACCATGGAAGAGGCAGGTGTGTCCGTCAGGGGCTCCAAATCACCCTGCGAGTGGAACGAGTCCACAGCCTGCACCAGCAGCTTCATGTAAGAGGTCAGGTTTCCCAGGGGCTTATTCTTCTTTCGCATCCAGCTGGAAGGTGTATGTGGAGCTACAAAAAAATAAATAAATAAAACATTTTAGCAATACCTTTTCAATGGATAAAAAAAAACTTAGAATTGCTTCTGACGTTACACACCAACATTTTTACATTAAAAAAAGTTTTGATACGCGTGAATATTGCGTAGCACTGATTTCTGACGTAAGATTACTAAACCGCTTACAATTTATAATTTGTTGAAACCTGGGAGTGTAAGGTGAAAAGTTGACGCACTCAATAATGACGGTTAGAACGTTAACAACTGCTTCCAATGTTGACTGATTCTAAAAAAAAAAAAAAAGAAGAGAGAAAGGTTAACAATTCAGAAACCATTTGTACATTATTCAATTTCACACAGTAAATCTAAAAATAAACAAACTGGGGCATCAATATGAGGCACAGAAATTTAAAAAATTTAGGATTTCATTATACAGGGCTATAATGTGCTGCATCCACAAAGTAACTTAACAGGCAGGCGTAGTACAAAGACTAGGGTGGAGAAGCTATTGATCTAGGTAGCAGTCTCCTGATACTCACCGACAGAGCACCGTTTCCCAGGACTGGTGTCATTTTAACACACAGCTCTTCACAGCAGACGTTCTCTTCAGCTGTAGCCACCAGAGCAGCGCAGCGTGCAAACACCCTGTAGAGCTCTGCCCAGGTGCGCAACAGAAGCTTCATTGTGCCCTAGTGAAAGCATAGCAGGGCACACATTAAAAAATGCAATGTACAACATCAAGCAGTGACTATGAGAATTACTTTGACCATACTAACAATCATTAAAAAGGACATCACCATGACCTACACCCACCATATGCACATGAGAGGCAGATTCCTCCATATATCCCCATGTTGCAAGAAAATCAACTAGAAGTAAAAGTATAACAAGATTTCACAATTAAGTGAGCAGTTCTCTATTTATAAATTAGCTATGTAGCGTATTAAATGGAAGATTAAACCATCTTCTGTTATGCAACAGTAAAATATTTATTGTAGCTAGTATGTTATTTGTTTTGGTAAGCAGTGTGGAGTAGTGGTTAGGGCTCTGGACCGGAGGGTCGTGGGTTCAATCCCAGGTGTGGGACACTGCTGCTGTACCCTTGAGCAAAGTACTTTACCTAGATTGCTTGAGTAAAAACCCAACTGTATAAATGGGTAATTGTATGTAAAAAATAATGTAATTGTATGTAAAAATAATGTGATATCTTGTAACAATTGTAAGTCGCCCTGGATACGGGCATCTGCCAATAAATTAATAATAAAAAATAATAAGTCTGGCTAGCCAAAACAAAGCTGCTTACCTGTGGGAATCCCTTTACTATGAGGATGTGAGTTATAGGCAGCATCAGAGCACTGTGCACAGCAGTGAAGTTATGTTCTAAGGCATCTCCTTGATTGACTTCATTTGTCTAAGAAAAATAATAATAATAATAATAATTTGCAAGAGACTAAGAAAACATACCAGTTACTACACTCTTCGGCTGCATCTTCAGCAATGTAAATAAAGATTGAAGTATTTTCAAGCAACGTAAACCAATGCCATCAGTAAAAGTTGCTTTTGTTTTTTAAATGGAAAGTCAGCAGTTGAACAAGTTACGGAAGGAGTCAGCAATGAAGCTTCTCTCCTATGCTTTTAAAAGGACTCTTACATGCATGATCCTTTCTGTTAAGGGGTTAACTACGATGCTCCACATTCTCCAGAGGTGCTCCTTGTCCACCACCAGAGTGGCCCTCTGATTGATAACGTTCAGAATGGACTCGCTGTACGCCAGCGGAGACGTGGGACCAGATAGACCACAGCCAACAAGTGTCTCCACACTTACAAAAAACCTGTGAAACAAGAATTCAGGCGCAATTTTGCAAAAGCTAACTGCAAACAGTACATTTAATTTGCTGATATTTTTAATCTGCGTCATTGCTAAGGAATTGGGATGGTAGGTTTTGTGATTTATTTATACATGTAATAAAACAGTGTTGTATTAAAGCCAAACATGTGTGTTCCTAAAACCTTTCAACTTTTATAGGAAACACTCCTGTAACAATAATGCATTCAGACAAACTCACCTCTCCTCAGTAACAAAGGATTCCAACAAGCTACTGTGATAGAACAAGAGCATCAAGAACAGTGCAGGAGTTCCCTAGGAGAAAACAAACCACATCTTACAAAAGGGTGCAAGAAATGAGCCTCTGCAAAATGTTGATGAAATGATATCCTCTTTAGTTATATTAAACTAGTATATAAAAAAAATAATGCAAAAGGTTCTGGGGAAAGAAAAAAAAACACATCACAGCACCATAAACTACAAATAACTATAACAGCATCCAACAGTATGGATGTAGAATAACTCTGCAGCTGTTAAGCTGGGACCACCCTGCTGTGTATTACTCCACCAAAGTGCTCCTTTCCCATTACTCATATAATAATAATACAGGCAGCTCTGAAAATGATGCTGGTTTTTGAGACCTGGCTCAGCCTTGGATGATCAACATCCCCTTTTCAAACAATAACTTAAAATAGATATAGTTTTTGGTTCAGACTTACATTTAAAACATCCATATTGGCTACCTGGTAAGCTGGGGAACCCAGTATTTTAGGAGGTATTCCTTTCACAGTGGCTTCAAGGAGAATCTGAAAATGTGTAATGTCAAAGACAATATGTTCATTATATAAAGTAATTTCTCTATAAAAAAGCACTTATAAGCTTTCTGAAACTAAATGTAAAATGAGCATAAACTGTCAAAGAAAAGGGTTTTAAAAAGGTGTTAATTAGTAAGGCACTCATGGTTTAATCAGGTCATACTGCTTAAACAAACTAATGCTCCCAGATTTATAGTGGAGAGGGATAAAAAGGCAAGTAGTTTCACAGTGACCTTTCAACTCCGCTAACCTAAGCTTCATTTACTTCAGTGTGTGCAAGCAAAGCACTGCGTCATGCAATGACTCTGGAATCAGCAAGTACTCAAAGGAAACCAGTAACTAGGATTGCACGGACAGTGAATGTCATGTGGACTGTGATAGATAAGAAAAAAATAAAATATTGGAGCAACAGAACGTCATGATGGTAAACATCATAAAAAGACGCATGAAGCTACTTCAGTGCCACAGACACAGAAGTTTTAACACAGATTCATTCACTTTGAGATGTATCGTACGGTTGGTTGTTCAGACTATACAGAATGTCTTACCAATGCTCGATGTGCAGGAAGTGCTTCTGAAGTTACTACCGTGTGTAAAGCTTGCAAGAAAAGGGTCAGAACCTCCGAACCTTGCCGCTCCTTTTTATTGCCTGGCATTAAGACACACACATGGGATGCAGGTGTTTAACAGAAATAAATACTCACACACACCTTAGAAAAAGAATCCAGCATATTTAAAAGGAGGCTGGTATGGCTCCAAACCCCAGTTAGCACTAAACAAAGTTATGCTTCCAAAATGAATATGTCTATACCAGAGTAAGCCTAATTGAGCTACTGTTTGCAAATGGTCCTCTACCCAATCTTAAAGTGGGAATCAAGATAGATATGAAATTGTCGTATGGGCAAGAGAGACAGGTTCTCTTTATGGAGGTGCTGTACAAGTGCCAACAATCTTTGGTTGGGGGATTTAAAGAATCCAATCAGCACTGTGTGTTCACAGAGAGACCTTGTTACGAATTGTATTGGAACTTCAGGTAAGATTGTAAAGTTACACCCACCTGTTTCTATTGCTGCGGTCACAAAGCCAATTAGATTCTTCCAGATAAGGTTAAGTGTGGCATCTATAGATAACCAGAGATAAAAGGGACACCATGTTAAACATCAAGATACAAGAGAGCATAAGAAAGCAATGTAGCCAATTTGAAAATATGGTCCTTGAATTGACTAGGCCTACCTGCAGCCTCTTTGCCTACAGTAATGAGCCCATCTCGCACTGAGTTTATGAGAACTCCAGCATGCTTGCAGAAAAATGAAGGGCTGGTGATTAATGGATTTGCAAGTGGTTCTGGAATATATAGGGGAAAAAACACATTGACTACATTTAAAATACTTGATTTTCACAAAAACAAATATACCAACCAAGAGAATGTAAAAGATGACATCTGCTTAACTTTTTTTTTTCAACATCACAAGTGATTTTTTTTTTATTTATTTTTTTTTAAATTAAGTAATTTTAGAGACCTCTCCACTATTTCCACAATAAAGTCCAAACAGATCCAAGGTGATTTATACATTTAAAATGCCCCAAGAGTGATGCATGCTGCAGTGTGCATTTCTTTGTTTGGAAATGTTTTCTCCACTATTCAAGACCAATGCACACCTATGGAAAGAACAGTTCCAGGTGTGTTTTCACTTACATCAGAGCTAACTTTGACACTTTGTTAGCTCCCCTGCTTAAAAGGCACACAGTGCAATCTCCCAACGTCTACCCTGAATGAACAGCACGGCCCAGGTGCAGAACAGCAGCTTACCCAGACTGAGCTGGAGGTTGTTCTGTGTGGCAGCAGCGGTGATGTCCGGGCCCAAGAGAAAGTGAAGCAGCATCTCCAGGCCCAGCAGCTGAATGGATGGGTACACTGTCGACGCATGCACGCTGCTGTTCAGACTGAGCCGAGGAGTCGAAGCAGGGCTTGCAAAAGCATTAGGGCCTGGAAGAAGGAAGATCACACAAAAAAAAGGAAGAATTAAGTCAGAAAAAGAAGATACCTGTTGCATATAGTTCTTATACTCCCACTGTAAACATGGGAACACAATCTTGGATTGGAAGGTCACAGATTTAACAGGATAAGTAAACCAGTGTTTGACTGAAGACTTGCTAGAGAAAGCAAATGAGAAGGACAGAAGACAGTACATTCAAGACACATTGTTCCCAGCCATGTACCAGTTTTGGAGGTAGTCTGAGCAACGCTGATGGACTGGTTTGCCATTGTTCTTGCAGGAGTCCCCAGAGGTATCGCAGTAGAATCTGTGATCATTGTGCTTTGGACCAGAGGAATCCCCACCTAACAGACACGTACGTGCAAAGTTGTGTAACAGAATCACAAGTACACTGGAATCAATACAACCAAAAGCATTTTGTTTTTAAAATGCCTCGCATCAAATCAAAACAGCAGCAGACCACTTATTTACTCATTCATTCATTCTATTTCTAATGATGAGACCTTGCAACATTTAGTTGCACAGCTTGAAAGAGAAATCTTGGATTTTAATCTGATGAGATTCTGTTCTTGCAAGTGTGTGCTTTAAACCTTTGCGGTCCTATGTCGGATCTGGTCCGACATCGCAATTTTCCCTTTCCGGTCCAATGTCGGACTCTGTCCGACATCATCAAAAAGACGCAAAAAACAGGTCTCTAGTCGTTTTTCTCCGGAAAAAGCCGAGAAAACCATTCAATGGCCGAGTAAAACCGATAGGAGCCGAGAGAAAAAAAAAAAAAGGGGCGTATCTCATGAATACTGATAGATCCGACACCACATAGATAACACGGACATAAACAAACAAGATAGCTGCTTCCGACCAGCGCTCAGAGAATATCACAGACATTTGCAGAGCTTTTTGAGATACTAGTAATAAAATAACTTGGATTGCATTATTGATGAGTTTGGTGATAAAACAATTGATCAAGAGATGATTTATCGGTATGTACTATTATTACGAGTTACTTGAAAAATATAGCGAACGAGGGGTGGGGCGGTGCTGGAGATGCAGTACTGAGTGTCTGTTGATATGCAGTGCCTTTTAAACCTGTTTTACTGTGAAAAAAAAAAAAACTTAAAACAGCGCGTCTAAAATAAACTGTGCGTGTGAAAATAAATTGGACCTGACACATGCTGAAAAAATGGACCGCAAAGGGTTAAACAGAGACTGTGCTTTAACAATAGTTGTCCCCAATCTACAAATTACAAGCTTGTGACTATTTATTTTTTCTAGTTTGAAGAGCATTGCAATGTAAAGCTCCCATACCTGTTCAAAGTTAGCAGTGAAATGCGGCCCAAGTTTCACTGCCAAGTACCACCAGACCTCCAGTTTAGTCAGCAGCAGTACTTCAGTTCTCACTTGGATTGAGGCGAGAGGCTGCATCAGTAATTTCAGACGCTTGGTACTACAAAGGATATCTTTGAACGAATAAGTTAGAGTTACTGCTATGTCACGTACAAGATTCAAGGGTGTTATTCTTTATTGTGTGCACTGTACAAAGGAAGGCAAAGAACACCCTTGACTCACCTGGATTCAACGCAAAGTTATCAATCAAGCTTTTCCAGGCGATGAAGGCGATTTTCTTCACTACTGGAGAACTGCTGCGGAAACCAAGCTCTTCCAAATGCAACAGCGAGTTAATGAAAGTTCCTCCACGGTGCAGGGTCTGGGGAAAAAAAAAAAAAAAAAAAAAAAAGGTTTGTAAAATGGTTTTAAGTTTTGTTATGCAAACTTAATACATGCTGTGCAGCTTGAGCAGGGTCTGTGTTTAATACTATGTTAATGAAATACATAAGTAACAGAGCATTACCTTTCCCAGTAACCTCACAAACAGGGGCCACAGTTTCAGCACATTAGTCTCATTCTTGGATGAAAACAGCTTCTGTAGTTCTGGTATCAGTTTCTGTAACAGGAAAAGCAGAAATGAGCGATTCAGGCAGGAGAGTTTCTTATAATTTTGGAATAAAAATAACAAAGCAGCTGTTTGGGTAAATACTTTGTGGATTGAGTTTTGGCTGTCACAGCCCAGTGTGGCACTGAAATAGTCTTGAATACTGGTGGAAGAGAACAGTGTGCACGTACCGAAGACATGAGGGCCTCTGTGATGGCTGCCACCTCCTGTTGCTTCTCGATCAGAAGGGGCATACCCAGCTCCAGAGCTGCTGCTGCCCGTAATCGCACCTTGGGGGCAGAGTGTACCACCAATGGAATCACAAGCTTAGCCCATGTGACTGCACCCTCCCCCATCTGAGCTGGAGTCTGCTCCAACAGCCTGAAAGCAGAACAGACACACTTCACAGATCTACTTTTGATATACAGTATTCCGTATTTCTGCAATTTCGCCTAACGTTGTCGACTGCTTTCATTGGTTCATCTGTCTATGTCCTCAGAAACCCTTGCTTTGCAGTGGAGTGTCAAAGTTTTAAACATAGCAAGCTCGGAATTGTCACACAGCGTACTTGTCAAAAACAAAACACATTTTTTTTTAACTAAATCATGGGTGAGTGACTGCATATGCACAAAGCAATGATGTAAGGATTCCTAAATTCATGGAAGACAGATAGCTCTGTAAACTTGCCAGCCTCCACATCCCACAGCTGAATGAATGGTGTAGCAAACAGTATTTGTCACTTCAATGTGCCCCAGAGAATGCACATTTTTCATGCATCATGCTACTAGTGCCACAGACCAAGCATTCATGGTTATCTTGCAAATGCAAGACGGGTTCAAAAATCAAAACAAACAACTGTGGGTAAAGAAAGTTTGCATAGACAGATTATTTACATCAGATAAAGCAAACTTTTTCTTCCATTTCACAGCCTGCATTTCAGTATTGCATTTAAAAGTGACAACTTTCACAATGCGTCAAATACCATGACTTTAAATACTGTAACAGTATCTTTGTTTTAATCCCACATATAAATACGATCCTACTCTATCCTAGGATATTTTAGAAACTACTGTAGATTTGAGTTGTGTAAATTCTGTCTCAATGCCAAAATGATCAAAAACATTTTTTGCAATGGTTATTTTTGGAAAGTCATAACACAATAGACCAATTCATCGGACGATTGCTTTGAATTTTGGCCTATGATGCTGGTACTTACACAGGTAAGCAGCTAAACATGCATTTGTTAAAAACGTACTTACTTTTATGAAAATAGCTACTGTCGGCATAGTTCTTGGTATAAAGTTTGTTTTAGGCTTTGTTTCTGGTGGATACTGCAGCATTTGCAAGTTACACTGACATGCCTTAACATCGTGAAAATATGCAGTGTTTGTTATTTGGCATGTTATGACAGTCTGAATGTCAATTTACAAATACTACAGACTGGGGGGAAATTTGATTTATTAAAAGCAGACAGCAAGGTACTCAGGGGACAGTCACAGTACTTTACTATCCACTGCAATCTCCTGCAACACCATAATCTTTACAACTGAAGTACAAAGTACTCCCCAGGTAGTGAAACTTGGTTTAGGCTTAGCTGTGACTCCCTCTTCCTAAGACCCTAATAACCCCCCAAAAAAATAAAATACTAATAATAATAATAATAATAATAATAATAATAATAATAATAATAATAATAATAAATTGCTTACCTCATAACAACATTTAGTGCTTCGTGCTCCATCACCATCGACTGCACATCTTGCCTGGCATGTACACTTTCTAACGTTTTTAGAATATCTGGTACCTAGAAAAAAAACAAGATACAAAATGTTATATGAATGGATTTATAATACACAAACCTATGCATTTTAAAATAGGTTGCTAGATTACATAAAACAGCTCACATTCTATAAGGTACACAGGACCATGGTTTATTTATTACTGCTTGGCTTCTGAATGCAACCGGGAGGACAGCAGTACTAGAGTTAGTATATTGAGAAGTTCAGAAATATGAATTAACCTACCTTCTTCCCAACTGCTTCAGCTGGGAAGTTCTGTTTAGCAATCACCCAAAGTGCTCGGGTGCAAGTATTCTTGTCGTAGGATTTAACAGCAAGGGAGCAGAGCGCCAAAATCAGCTCTTCCACATAACTTGCTGCATAAAGAAAAACAGAGATGAAACATTAATAGTCTATAGCAGTTTTCTTTTACACTGATGAAACACAAACTAATTAAACATCACGTGGTGTTAACCTTTTGATTGCACATCAGATGCACAAGCGTACTCTTACGTTCACACCAAAGGGTTCCAACAGAAAATATCAAGTTGCTGGTGTCAACATACATCATAGATTGAAGAAAAACAAAAAGGGCTTCAAGAGGTACAGTAACTGTAAACGAATGTTCAATTAAATTAGTATTTGCACAGTAATTTCATGCATTACATTCCACTGAACAAATCGATCTGAAACAGAACCCTAATAAATAAAGTGTATGTAAAGAAAAAGGATACCTGGTAACCCAGACACAATGCTGCTGTGGAAAACAGTGAAACCCAATGCTTGAAGTGCTGCCTGGCAGAGTTCAGAATTGTGGCTCAAAATGTGCCCCTTTATAAAAACAAACATAAATAAGTATGTCAGTAACATAACCAGTAATACAATGAAATTAGAGCCATCAATATGATGAAAGAGGACCTACATCCCGAGCAGGTATAAATGACAAGTACAGATGGACGAACAGACAAGACAGATGCCATCATACACCTCCCAGATTATGATACGCTCAATACCTCGGGGTAACGAGTGTCAATTTGGTAAGTGGTGCTCTAGATACAAGTAAACATGCTAGTGTGACACACGGTGATACATTAAGACAGGCACAGTCACAGGTAGGAAGTTTAGTATTTAGATTTTCACCATATTCACTTACGAATCTGAAGATATTTCTGAGAGAAATATGGTTCTTGCCTACCTCCCAGCAACAACCTAATGCAAAGTAAATTGAATATATCCTTTCTAAAGACCCTGAGCACACATGCATGTTTTATATGCTAAGCAAAGGCACAGAGAATATATACCTATACCATTTATTATTACTAAATGGGGTTAAATCCATATATAGCACCCACTGACTCAATCCCCAGTCGATGTTCTGTTGAATAGATCCCTTTAAATGTAATCTCTCACCTTAAAAGCTTTACAGAGACGTGTAAAGTGCTTTCCAACTACAGGAATAAACTGTCTTCCATCCTCCCCACTCAGACGCCTAAAAATCATTAAAAAGAAAAGGAGGTTGGCAAGTGAAGCCGTTAAGAATATACCATACTATAAACATTTTGCCTTATACCAACTAGAAGCAATCAATTGACCGTCAGGTTAAATTCAAACGCAAAAGCATTTTCTTAATGTAATTTAATAACCTGCATCAAACTGCAAATGAAACGACTAAATGTTATTCATGAAGTTAAAGGGCTCCTACAGTACATGCATCCCAAGTGTTTTTGCTGTTCTGAAACCGTTTGGTTTGGTTATTGTGGTGGTTTTTTTTTTACACTGACCGGGACTGGAGTCTATTCCTCCCCTAATTCCCATTTACTCAATTCCAAGTCCTTCAAATGAATTCATTTGAAAGAACTGGAATTAGAATGGATTAAAAGGGAATGGGAATTGGTTTTAAAAAGGAAATGGAATTGAAAAAAAGGACTTGACCCCCAACCCTGAAGTTGACCAATTGCTACCGAGATGACTAAACTTATTTTCACAAGCTGGATTCAAGCCCAGGCTTCCAGGAGGTGCTGCTGATGACAATCACTGTGCCCACCTCGCTGATAACCACAGCACCAGCCCCGAGTGCAGCACCCCGCTCATAGTGGCAGGGGCACTGCAGAGCCACGACAATGCCTCCGCTGGCACTTACTTTGCAATAGTGAGGTAGGCATCAGTCTGCTCAGTCAGGGATACAGTGGAATCCTCCAGGGTCTCCAGGAGAGGCAACATGCTAGAACTTGAAGAGAGAGCAGTAGCCATCATCTTCCCACACAGAGCCCTGGGAAATGGAGGGATGACACTGTTATTAGAGACAAGGATACATGGACAGAACATTAACTGAGCAGCACCCATTATTTATTACTGTACTACTCCGAAAAATAACACTCATCCTTCATATTCATGTTTTCAGAACAGTAGCACATATGAAACATTATAACCACCCTAGGTTTCCCTAGTCCCAAGCACCTACCCTTCATACTTGCAATATACACAGTGTATGAAAACGTTTTTTGTTAAATAAAACCAAAACAAAAAAATCGAACAAAACTACAGGGTGTAAATTCTCCACCCTTTTTGTGATTGAAAGGGATTCTACAGTGGATCATTCACACAAACGAGGTGTCCTTCTGCATTCAAAGATCACAGACCCTTTAATGATAACTAAATATTCAAGCATGTTCTGGATTTAAAAGAAACTGCAGTACACGTGTACACTTATAGCTAGCTCAACATCAACATACAGTCAGAACTCATTACAACCAAACGTGGACATCATCTAAAAGCGGATGTCTGGCTGCAGTGAACAAGAAAGTTGTGCTATGAAAGCATATTTATTTTCAAAACATTATGCCAAGTGCCAACTGCAATGAGACTTTTAAAAGCCATAGGGCTGACATGACACCTAAACAGAACACACACACATAACTGTCATGATAAATGTGTTTTCTTCCAAATATATACACACACATATTTAAACAAGGCTGTAGCCGTTATCGTGCACACGCATTAAATTGATCAGCACTGTATCAAAAGGCCCTTTCAGCAGCAGAATGTTTAAGGCCTGAGCACTCAATTTGCACAGCATTGTGACACAGAAAAACTTCACTTTCACCGTCTGCATTTACAAGTACACGGATCACCAAAAACATTTTTAGAATAAATGGCCAGATTATGGACAACCGCTATAAATAAAATACAGTAAAAACATCTCTCTGATTGTAAATAAGTTACCCGTACCCCCTTGCATTAGACTTTTAGGTATGTACTAAATTGTATACACAGCTGAACAAACCGAAGAAAATTGCCAACCATATTTATAAACAATCATTATAAATAATCAAAGACATGTAATAGTAATAAACTCCGGTGATCAAAATATAAACAACGATCCTGAACTTTACTTACGAAACTGCAGTCAGTCTGGGATAACAACGTCATAAAACAGAAGATAAACTTTCTTATCTTAACATTAGTATACAGACCACGAGAACTACACGATTAAAACACGATCGCCTAATACCTAAAATGTGATCGTGAACAGATTGTTTTATTTTGTGCTTTATTTTATTTTTTTTTCTTACTCCTCAGCTCCCCGCGAAAACGCTGGCGCCAAACTAAACAGTGCACGCCAACAAGACTCTCACCTTTCACCTCACGTAGGCACCGCCTGGTTATGAATAATTCGGTATCTTAGGCCTGCCAAGCTCCGCCCAACTTACGTTCAAAAACCTTCAGGCTTACCACTCATTTAAATACCCATACCTCGCCATATTTACATATCCCCGCCCACCTCATTAATAATGTATTTCATATACCCTGCTGCAGAAATGGAGCTCAAAGTTGAAACATTTGAAAAAGAATGCAGACTATTTCTTTATCATTTTTTTTTTATTTAGGGACAGTTGGAAATTGATTGGGGCCGTTTGAGTATGGCAAGCCAAATTATAATTTATACATATAGAATAATTTCCAAATATCTTAAAATATTTAAAGATATCTCCAGTGTTAGACTGGGGGGTGGACGCAGGTGGACGCTATCCACTCACTATTTTGGTGAAACGCCATTTTTTACACGCCATCTACCTTGTTATTTATCTTTCATAGTGGCCTATTTTATTTCTCCCAAATACTTCATCGTTTAATGTTCCCGACGCAACTTATGCTTTTACTGCGCCTGCGTGCGCACTCTAGCGAAACAGCAACTTGAGTTCTATTGAAATTGACAAACTGCACCAGGAACTGAAATTCATGTGACAACTGGTAGAGGGCGAGTTCTTTAAAAAAAAATTTAAAATGTTATCACATAATAATAACATGGGTTGACTCAACATTTCTAAAATAAACTGTGGAAATTAATATAACAGCTGATCTTGTTTTTCCCTTCCAAAAATGACAAACACTATCCAAACAGATTCGATGAAAAATAGCATTTGCTCCAAACAGGCACTGCGTTCCTAGCAAGATCTCTCGATATGCTGAAAATAATTGTGAAAGAGCATAATACAAAGCCACATTTGTTTAATAGCATGTTTAATGGCGTAAACCCCGGCCCAAACAGGGATTCGCTATTATTTTATTTTATTTAGTGCAGTAATTAAAAGCAGCAAATTTGAAATCCCATCTGGTCTCCCTGAGTCTTGTTTCACTTCCAACGCAGCGGTTCATTACAATATCTTAAAATGCAATTTGAGATATCTCTAAATGATCATTTGGCTTGCCACAGTTGAGAGGGTGTACTGCTAAGAGACGCTTTTCTACACAGAGTGGCGATGATGATGATGATGATGATGATGCCCAGTTGTTGGGCTCCTTCAGAGACCACAACACGAAAATCCGGGATCAATCACCTACAAGGAATAGTGTAAGCATTGTTGGCCCTCTCATTCATAACTTTGTGGATGCTCTTTAACTAAAAAGCTTGGAAAGCTTTTGCAAAAAGACGCAGATAGGTGGAGCATACAGTCAAGTTCCTGGAATAGTGGTCTTTTTTGCCAGCTGCTCTGGCTCCTAATACACAGCTGACTTGATCCGAATGAACTGGGACCCCGCTGTGCTTTGAATTATTTATTTATTTATTTACTTTAAACCAGGAAAAGACCCACTGAGAGGAAACGTTGTATGAAAAAAAAGATGATCTGTAGGGGTCAGTATAGTTTGTGCATCCAAGTCTTAAATGCTACTAAATCTACTGTACAAGCTGACCCTTAAAAAAAATGATATATCATTTACAGAATAACTATGTACGTCAAACAGTAAAAACAGAAACAGATGGTCATAAAATATCAAATCCATAACTTCTTTTTATCAAATTTACCAACGCTGGGTTAAGGATAAGAACATACATTGAAAGCATAATAATGAAATAATGTATTGTGATAATGTGCATGAAAAGTATGAGCAAGATGAGCAAGCTTTCAATACGATTACCAATCGCAAGGCAGATAGCAGGCATGAGCAGTTCAGATGTTCACCCGATTGGTGTATAGACAAACTCTCTTCAGCACTATCTTTGCTAAAACTGCACATCAGTCACCAAGTGTTTATTTAACAGTACATTTTGCTCTAACAAACACAATACTGGCCATGTGATTGCATAAGGCCCCCAAAACAGGTCATCAGGGACAAACAATGGTTTACAAGGTCACATTTCTTTGCAGTAGTGCTGTTCAAAACGACACATGATATTTATTCAGCGCTTACGCATTGCAGTAACTTTTTAAAGCACTTTATCAACGTTGATCGAAGCTCAGTACAGCTGATTCATTTGCAGCAATGGTTGTGTTACTCATCGTGGATGCTGGGGCCACAGCAACGTATTCAAGCTTGAATCCACCGGCACTCACAGATGAGTCTGACAGGAACTTCAGTGTCATGACATTTCCTGTGAAACACAGTAAAGGGTACTGTTCATTTGGACTCACTGGTGCTTTAAAGTGCTTCCTCTCTTTAACTTAGCATTTACTGGGTACCAGTAATTACAAAATGATTAAGGGTAACACAGCAATCTGTAGGAGATTATCAAAGAGTGTGCACGGCTGTGAAATCCCCCTATTTCTACTGTAGGTCCACATCTGTAATCTAATCAAGCTCTAACTTGTTTAGTTGAACCAATTACACCTCCATGCAGACCCTAAAAACAGTTCATTATTTTATTTTCCCTATTAATTCTCAAGTGGAATGGCCCTCCAGGACAGGAAGTGGGCACCCCTGCCCTTTACCTACAGGTGGAAACTCCTGGAATTTGCTTCCCATGGTCTCCTGTGCCCTGCTGCTATAACCCAGGCTGGGATTCATAAAGCTTTGTGCTGTTATTTTACTGGCCCTCTATTTTATAAGGTCTTATTGATATTGTTATTCATAAAACTGAAGTGCCAGTATTTAAAACTGTGTAGAAAATTAGCCCTATTATCAGTAATGCAGTACCATCCCCCTGTGATATTAATTTCCCCAGTGGTACAACACATAACCAAATAAGCCACCTTAACCCCCTTTATACTTAAAAATGATACCTGTACTAATAAAGTCTTCTGGTAGCTCATCTCCACAGAATCTGGAAAGGAAGACAAACATATCTGTCAATATGTGTCATGCAGAGATGTGTTGCACTGTATAGTTTGCTTTGTTTTAGAATAGAGTTTAACATGACATGGTAGTGTGTTCTTGATGCAAACCAGCATGCTTCCTTAATATTGAATGCCACATAGACAACTACTCCTTATAATAATCTGCCTGGAGTTACATTGTTTTACAACACCGCAGTGCATTGAAAACTAAAGTTTACCTTTAGAAAATGTTTTCAAATTTTCTTACGAAATTTGAGTACCGCTAATAATAAAAAATACGAAAGAAAACCGACCCAAACTCTAAAAGGAAAACATTGCATATACCTTCCGGAAAATCCTGAGATGTCGTCATAACTGTCAAACACTTCCAGAAAGTCAGCCAGGCAGCCTGGGTCATCTTCCACGTCAAAATCCAGGAACCTCAGGTGGATCTGCTGGCCATAGCGCACCCTGATGTGCCAGTAGCAGATCTGCTTGTCTTCATATTCGTCTGGGTAGCCAGGGGACTGTATAACCCGCCTCTGATCCGTTAGGACTCCCCCACATTGCTTTGCTTTTGTAAGAAGTGAAAGCTGGTCAGCTTTGATTCAGTCTGTATACTTTATAGCATAGTAAGTAACACCAGATTTCATTTGAATTGAACCAGACCTTTCAATGACATATTCATGAGGATGGCAATCACTCAGAGTGTTTTGGGGTTATTGAATTTTTATTTGTGTTTACCTGGCTTCGAACTGCTGCCGCTGAGCAGACATCCTCATTCCATTCCAATCATGTGATAAGGTGACCTTTCAACTCTCTGGCCCCACTTCTCGCTCATTATATATGTAGAATGGGTGGGGCCAGCAGAGTTGAAAGGTCACATGCAGACCTATGCATAAATATGTAGATACTGGAACCACTCAGAATTATTGTAAAACCCATACAATACTCAAATATACTGGATAATACTTTATAAATCTGAGATGATCTAATATCTATAAATAAAAGCAGAACCTAATTGGTAATTGTATAACCAAGAATCTGAGGAAAGCAAACAGCGCTGCATTCAAAGTGACATTTTATAGCTTAGCCTTTATACTATAAACTCTATACTAGATTACACTAAAAAGAAAACAGCATTAAAAAAAACAATGTATATTCTCTCGGGCCAGCGTGTCAGTCTGATTCCATATATCCTATATACAATGTCAAATTGTAAATCCATAGTTTCTGTATATGCAGTAACAGTTACTTTGATCAGCTTCAATGCTGTTTGTTTTTCATTAATTAAATGTTGTATGTATATGTTAAGCATGGTTTTCATGCTTTGCCATACATACAAATGGTTTATATGTGATTTCTCATTGCTTGCCTGAGCTTTACTATGTTTTCACTTCCCTGCACTAGCTTTTTGTTATGCTTTTACAATGCCTGGTGTTGCTCGCATGGTTCCATTGCAGAATGAACTGGCGTGAGGAGCAGAGCTAGGGGAGGGAGCAGGGACCTGGAACAGTGTGCTCATTGAGGATGGGTTCCTGAGTGGAACTGTGCCAACACACACACTATGGGATCTATTTCAAAAACTGTCCTTTGGATGAGACTTAAAGCCCAGGTCCTATTGTAAGTGACTCTGCAGCAGCAGTTGTGATGCATAGTTCACCCTCTAGTCTCTGTAAGTCGCTTTGGATAAAAATGTCTGCTAAATGACTAATTCATAATTGCTTAGGATCAATAAAACACATCTCAGAAATGGACACATTTGCTTTCTCTGTTAATGCAAAATGATGATTTCATGGGTGTTTCACTTGAAAAGGAATAGACACCTGGGGTAATTCCCTTCTTACGTTTGTATTTCCTTCTGAGCTTTTAGCAGTCCCACACACAGATCGTAATGTTTAACATGGAATTTATCAGTATTGCTATCCATGCTGTCACAGAGACCCAACATAACATTACATCTCTGAAATAAGGTGTGGGACTTCTAAATTAATAGTACTGAAGTCACACTGGTCTACATGGAAAGAACGAATGCTGTACTGTACTTGTTGTACTGTACTGTATGATGGCGTTGCATTAGTCATTTTTAAAATGAAATGATTATTCATGTCCTGGGTGCCATGAATAATCCTGATGCATCAGTGTGTGACGCTTTGCATTTATAAGGGTGTGGCACTCTCCTCACACTTATAACTGCAGCAGTGTGTCACTAACCAGTAGGGTTGTAGCAGTAGACATCCCATCTCTCACTCTTGTTGAGACGGTAACCGTAGTCAATGATGCCAACTCTCCCGAATCCACAATTGGAGCCAGACTTCACAATGGGGTATCCGACTCTTCCTTTATCAAACCAGCCAGCCGCACACACATGAAAGCCTGAGCAGTGGGAAAGAAATGAGGAGCAACAAGGCACGGCTGATAATGCTCATTAAAGTGGATGAGTCTAAATCCATTGGAGAACGACGTGGTGGAATGTTTGAAGGAAGGCAAGAAGGAGTTTTATTCTGGCCTCTGCGAGGAGCACATGCAAGTTAACAGACCACACTTGAACAGTTTTCCCTACCTTATAGAAAGTATTCTGTACTGCTGTAGTAAAAGCATACCAAAGCACTGTTAAAACACACTGCAATTAATGTAACTATGTAACGAAATGCTATCTTTCTGTGAGAGGGAACTTTCTGTTCTCATACATTGCTAGTTGTTGTATAATGTAATTATGACATTATTACACATTCAATTTAAATATAAAATATAACCACCCATACAATTACCTGACTCTTAGAGTATAACAAAATGACTCAGTTATTACATTGTAGTGTCCAAAGAATTACCATGTAATTACTATGAAACGTGTGCCCTGAAATTGAAAAAGTATAACATTTATATTTTCTTCCATAAGCTTTAAACAGTAAACACACTGAGTAAATGACGAGAAACATGATCACTGAACACACTGATTGGTTTTGGCAACACTTCCAGCTGTCAGAAGTGCGACAGATTTAATTCCAATCCATTTCCCCTGTGCTCCAATCCCACATGTTGTTACAGTAAATACAAGGTTTCATATGCATATGGGGATGTCTGTCAAAGGTTGCATAGATATGAATTATTACTAACTAAGCTGCACTTTTCCCTGAACACTGTCCAAGGAAAACATTAGATTGTAATCATTGGTTTATCCATCGTTCACTGAATATGCAGACCTTGAAGTGGGCTGGAGAAGAACTGTATCAGTAGGTTTCTTGTGCCAGGAGAGTTTTGCTGAGTAAATCCAATATGTATGGTAAAGAAGAGGTATTTTTCAATTGCAGCGACTGTATAAAATATAACCAATTTCAACAAGCAATGTTGTGCACTGTTCTATAGATATTTTAGTATTTACTAGTTTTAACTGAGTCCGATTGATTTGTAGCCTGTCTATAAAAAATGCTCATTTGAAGCATTGAAGTGTTTTTTTTAGTTATACCATACACTAAAACTCAACAATGAAATGTTTTAAAGTACAATTTAAAACAAGCTTGAATACAATAAACATGATTACCTATTGCCTTTTTCATTGAGGCTGAAACAAAAAGTATACAGCATATACTGTCTGCATTTTACGTTTAGCGGAATGTGGGAATGTAACCTGTACCATTTTTACACTGGGAAACAGCATTCCGTTCCATCAGGAAAATCCAGAGCCTGGCTGGCTGCAAGAGATTCACTAACCTATTTTGCGAGCTGCCTCCAGCTGTGCATGGCTAGCTAGCTTCCCACCCTCGTACTTGCACACAGCCTTCGCCTCTTTGTAAGTCAGCTGGTACCTCCCTTTGCGTGATTCTCGGTGGTAAACTCCTGCAGCTTGTTCTGTTGAAAACAAGGTCATTAAATATTACAAATGTTCTGTGATAAGACTGCACTCTTCCTAAGAAAGTCTTTAGTATTACAAACACAATGGTCAAGCCAGCCCAAAGCTACAGTGACTCCCAATCACTGTGTTCAGTTCGATAGTGACTGTTTATAACAGTACTAACGAAGTTAAATTACTGTTAGCTTAGCTCTTGACTACCCAGGATGTTTACACCTCTTAAACAGAGCTTCACTCGGTCAACTAAACAGCTTGGCATCCTTCTGGAATACCTACAGCAGTAGGAGGTTATGAATGCGACATGTACACTCTTCTGCAGCTCAGAGAAAGCAAACAACAATGTACCACTTTACTGGGCATGTCACTGATATTGATATGAACACATTTCAAATCCATAGCACATTTTCGCTTACACAATTGAGAACACTTCATCCATTGTTTACTCTTAATGAACTTTCCTACTCTTCAGTGACGCAGTATTGTAATTTGATTAATACCATTGCTGTAAATACAAAATGCTTGTGGTAGGTTATTGATTCCAGATGTCCAGTGCAGGCATGTCGTAAGTCATTAAATGAATGTCGTCATTAAAATTCTATTGTATTTTTTTTTATTTTACTTGTTTTAACAAAAAAGGTTTTGACTCCCCAGCTCAGCCGATACAAAAACCACACGCTGGACAGTTCGGTACACCTTCAGAAGAGGTGAGTTTTGGGGCAGGAAAATTGTTAAATACTTCCATTAGAAATGTTGGGAAACTCTTCCAGATGAGGTGAAGGGTACTGTAGTTTCAAATGACATTTTCAGAGTTATTTTTACAGTGCCCTAACCCCATGATGTTTGCAATTATTTCTCAGTGGTTGTTATTGGCCTGAGGTTAGAAGCTGTTCTTAAGGTCTACTTTCCAGCCATAGACATATGTAACACAGGCTAGATCAGCCACAATGTCTTCATGTTAGCAAGTGCTCACAACTCAATCCACACAGTGTAATTAGAGGGCTCTGGTGTTTGCTAACACAGAGACAGTTTGGTTGGTCTAGCCTTTCTGGCATGTCTGTGGTTTGCAACTAGAATGGTACAGCAACTTCTGAGCTCAGGTCACACAACTTTAAATACAGTACTGGAGCGATCAGAGCCACTCAGAATGAAGGCAAGCATCATCAAAATGAAAGGGGGCAGGAGAAAACAAATATGAAAAAGTAATCTGAAGCTGCTTGCTGTTTCAATATGCCCTAACCTACCGCCTCCTTCCACAGGCTGGTAATTGCTATGGTACTGTTGCACAACAGCAAACCAGCACATCATCTTTCCAAATAAAACTGAACCTGAATCATAAAGGAAGCAAAAAGCAACTTGGACAAACCTTAAGTGGTATAGACCATGTTAAACCAAGTTACTGTGCCACTCAGCTCAGAAAACAGGACTGGAGGGCAACAATAGAGGTCCAGGACGGAAATTTAGAAGCAATTCCTTTTGACTCAGAGAGTGTGGAATAGTTTACTGGGTTTTAGGTACAACACTGGGGTCATTCAAGAAACTATTAAATTGTGCCCTGGGGCAAAGAATTTGCTAGAAAGGGACCAGTCTCAAAGTTGAACGGCTCCTTCTAGTTAAGTGTTTCAGTTATTATTTAATTTTCTTTACCTAATCAGCCCATTCAGAGGAGACTGCTTGCACGGCGTTTCATTTTCTAACTTTAGCATTATTGCCAATTTCACTTCCCACCCACAGTGTAGTTCATATATATTATATATATATATATATATATATATTACTTGCCAAAGTCTATAATTTGGGTGACAATGCCTTTCCCCCCGTCTTAGAAAGGCAGAGGGAAGTTATTAAGCTGATGCTAGGTTTTTTAATGCTAGTACCGATGACATGTTTCAATTTGAAGTTGCTTTACCCCATATTTTGAAATGTTTTGAAGACGTTTTAAATTCTAATAAATATTTATGAGAAGAGCAACTTGTGATGGACTTTAAAAACCAGAATATCTTTAAAGAGTAACGAACCACGTTCAATCCATCAGAAAAAGGGTTTCATGAATACGAATGAGCGAGAGACAAGGAAAAACACTTTATGTAATGCCTTCAAATACAATTCAGATTTGCTGAGATCTTAATGGATTGGTGGACAGCTGATGTATACACTGGCTGTACTAGAATAAAAAAATAAGTCTTACCCAGCCATATGGAGTTGTGCAGTATTCCATCTTTGACTCCCCAGGCTCGGGTCTCTTCCAAGAGTAAAAAAATGGCACAAATGAGATGAAACGCTAACATGTCCACGGTTTGCAATTGGAATCCCTGTGTTAGCAATGCTACTGGAGAGGGACTGTGCAGAAGCAGCTCATGCTGTGCTCAGGGAACATATGGTTGCCAGACTTTTATACAGGGGGCTGCCCGCTCGACTGTTATTAGTGCTGTGAGGTCACCAGCCTTGCTCAAATTGAGTAACAGCATCTGCAATTGCTCATAAATAACTGAATTATCTGAAAGACTTCTGTTTTTTAATTGTTTTTGTCAACAATTCCTAGAAAATGATGTATCTATTATTTTATTATTGTCCTTTCTCATAAAACAATAAACACAGGCAACAAAGAATGTGTGGAATAGAAAAAATAACCTTCTCAATCCGCTCTCTTGCTTGCATTGCTGTGACCGAGTGAAACTTTTCATCAGGAATTGAAATCCTGAACTAGTAAAAATCATGAAGACATTATTACCCGATTCTGCCCTGCATAAAGTCCAAACATGTTTTTAAAAGATTCTTTTTCAGTTAATTAGTGACTGATCAACAAAGGAAGAGCTTATTAGTAGTTCAGCGTGCAACAGTAAAAAAAAAAAAAAACCTCCCGTCTTTAAAATGTCGTTCCCTAGCCAAGTTCCCACACTGCTGGGGTTTGAGAGCTCCACCACACACTGCTGGGGTTTGAGAGCTCCACTACACACTGCTGGGCTTTGAGAGATACACCACACACTGCTGGGGTTTGAGAGTTTCATCACACACTGCTGGGGTTTGAGAGATACACCACACACTGCTGGGGTTTGAGAGATACACCACACACTGCTGGGGTTTGAGAGCTTCATCACACACTGCTGGGGTTTGAGAGCTCCACTACACACTGCTGGGGAGATGTTCATCTATATGGTGAAATCAGTTAGTTGTTGGTGATCAGGGACCAATTAGATGAAAAAGTAAAAAATACATCAAATAAACATTTCTGGGTATCTTTAAATCATTAATGGCTAAAGACCTGGATTTTTTTTAAATTTTTTATTGTTGACCAATTAAGAAAATAATTGGTTCACTTAAGTAATTGAGAACTCAGGTGGAATGAAGACCAGAAGACCCCGCGGCTCTCCAGGACCAGGGTTGACCACCCCTGCTCTATGCAGTCTTTATTTTCTGTTATTTTAGTACTTTGCACTGGAGGCTATGTGGTGTGTATGTAGTGTACTGTTCTCTATTCTCACTATCCACGGGACTTAGTATGTTATAGAATTTTATAGTACTAATGCTACAGTATTATTTACTCCATAGTTCTGAAATCAAAATAGTTTCTCTATTCCACAAATCATTCTAAGCACCCAACCATGTTAAAGAGTGTGTTTGAGAGATGATATTGCTGGCTTTTATATCGGATACCTAGAAGAGATGACGTGGCACAGTCATCATTCATTCTTTATGTTATACTGACATCTGCTGGATATAATTTGTACTTTTTGTATCTTTTTCATAATTATTATTAATAATATGTTATTTATATGGGTGATTTCTGCAGAAAATGTCCATCCAAGGCAGCTTTCAAACACATACTGTAATCTAAACATTTTCTCTGGCAAGATAAACTGCAACAGATTTAGATCACATGTTAGTCTTGCTTCTACTTAGTGTTCATGGTACAGTATATTTTAATATCTATAATAAGTCGGAACTGCACTTATAAATTCACTGAAAAGGCAGATCTCGCACTCTGAATTTCAATGCAAGCATTCTAAGTGTTTTAACTACAATGGGTTCAATATAAACAGATTAAGTATCTTAATATCGGGGTTTCGTCTGTTATTTTATTTCGATTTACAATCTGTTTGTTCAGTGGGTACCTCTGATTAAATTGAGAGTGTACTTTCTCTTACAGACACAACAAAAAGTGCGTGAGAAAAATACTCTGAACTTGATTAGAGAGCCACCCAACACCTACAGTATAAACATACAGAAGCAGTGTGCACAGACTACCAGATTTGTGGTTCATGAATTGAAGGGGGTCAAGTTAGTCCTGATTGTGTTAACCTTAGGGTTAGAGTTCACTCTCTCTTGCAGTTGTCATGTGCAGTAAGTATACAGCTTATCCTTATTTTTAACTTGAAATGAACTACAGTTACAAAACATAGAAAATAATAATGAAAAGGATTCTCTTTCCTTGTCTTACATATCCTTGGCTTTGGTCAGTTCTGCTAGCTCTGTTTTATAGACTTCTTCCCAGCTGGATTTAATTTCTTCATTTCATTCCACCACATGCTAGCTAACTGGCATTGACCCAAATAGGGTTATAAAAAGTGGGCCAACAAATGACAGCCAACATTCTACCTAACAAAACCTAGAAATAACTATACTAGTTACAGAACTCTACACTTACCAAATGACACCTAGAAATAACTATACTAGATACAGAACTCTGCACTTAGCTAATGAGACCTAGAAATAACTATACTAGATACAGAACTCTGCACTTAGCTAATGAGACCTAGAAATAACTATACTAGATACAGAACTCTGCACTTAGCTAATGAGACCTAGAAATAACTATACTAGTTACAGAACTCTACACTTACCAAAACAGAATTTTATGCGGGCCAGTCGGACAAGAAAAAGCAGCGAAGGCTTGAATCCGAGCTGTCCGCACGAGTTCAGAATCATTTTACACTTGCTATCTTGTTCGTACTGTGTCCCAGCTGGCTTGTAGTGCTCATCCTTTTCTGTAATACAACCCACAGAGGGAGTACAACGGACAGCATGCGTCCTTTATGAGAAAAAGCAAGTTGATGCTCAGTATACATTGATGCTCAGTATACATTGTGGGCAGTCATACACACCAGCACTGCAAACCAGAGGCGTGAACAAATGACTCTCCTGGCACAAGCTTTCATTAAGAGATGCATATTCCACTTCATTCTCATTGTGAGCCTAACATGGGAACTAGGCCATAGTCTGCTACATGCATTTGCATTATAATGAGCTTTTAATCTGAAGGAAAACAAGTTGCTGTACCTTTTAGTAACCCCCAAAGCAGAACGAAGTGGGGGCAGGGTGTTTACTCATGAAGTGAGTTTTATTTTGTTTAGCAACATCAATACAAACCAAGCTTTTTTTTAACATTGTTTTTGAATGTAAATAGTTAGTTTTCAACATATTTGTTATTTTTTTTGTAAAAACAAAAAACAAAACACACTTTAATATAAAAATTGCGTTTTTTTTTAATTCCTAACATTTTGATCTATTCATTCATATATAGTGTTTTTTGTAACTCAGAGCTAAAATAACAACTGAAAAAATGAGTTGCTTTTTCTTTTGTTGGCTCATTTTAGGCCAAAGTAAGCAGAATGTGATCTTTGCAAAACAGCTCTGAATGAATTGTGTTTTTGGAGGAACTTTGTACGGTATTTATTAGAAAAACACCCGAGACGTCCTGTTCTTCTGTTCCAGTTAAATGCTAATTTCACCTGGCAGGTTGCAAGTCGGTCAGTGCGACATTAGCTGGGGAATCATTTCATAGATACACTTGATCAGGATCAGCTGAATACGTATGTAAAGTACTTATTTTAAATGGAGCAGCACAGCTCATTCTATTAAAATCAAATCATTGCCATTCAAAAAGGGTTTGATTTTATTTACCTGGAGAGTTGCATGCCTGTCCCTAAAAACAGTAAAAATACAGGTCTGCATTCTCCCAGTTCACAGATAACTAGACCACACTTTACAATTGCAGTTTTAAATGTAGTTCACCGGGTCACAAAAGCACAGCATCTGGGTGTGACGCAATTTGCTGTTTGTCTGCCACGCCGAGTTAGCAATACTATAGGCGTGGTTAAGGTCTCAAAGTGAATCTAAGCAGTAGCTAGGGACTACTTTGTAATAATTTGCTGGTGCAGTACATAGGGAGTGACTGTCTATGCAACGTACTGTTTGATTCCAACCCCTGCAAAAAAAACCAAAAAACAAACCTTTCTGAAGTAGCAACATAAGTGCTTAACTATGGAAAGCATGAGGTTATAGGCTGCACTTTGCCAGTTTTGTGTATTACTATGCTTGTCTTACTAGAATTCACTGCACCCAAAACTTGAACCCAGAGCTCTGGGTCAGGTGGGTCTGGCAGCTATTGGCTCTCGTGGGGCGTGAAGTCATTTAAAATGCAAGTCAACAGAGTTATTTGAGGAAACTTCCAGAAATCAACAGAATTACCGAAACTCAACTGGCAACGACAGAAACATCTGATGTACAAATATACTTGCATTCTAACACTGCATATCAAGCTGTATCATTAAGACAGATAATGTGTGTTAATCTAGAAAATACTACTGCAGTGGAACCAGTTAAAACACAACGTTTGATCATAATATCAGTATGCAGTAGCCAGTACAAAAAACAACAACAACTATTGAGACAGCACATGCTTTACAGAAGTTTTGTTCCAAAGGATTTGTCTGCACTGCCTGTCATTTTACACCTTCAACAAAACAGAAAACTGCTATTTTAACTCCATGTTCTAAAAGCTCACGAAAAACTACACCCCGTCAATGCTTCGAAACAGAGACACATAAATGACAGGCAGATTCAAAATGTACATTGCAGCATTTGCTTTCATCTGCAAGCACTTAGATAGGTACAGCTCATAAAACACACCAACTACTGCTACATAGACGAAATGTCAACTAAGGTTTAGATGCGGTTTCCTCATTTTAGCATCTGGTCTTACTAATTCCTGTGTTTCTAAAATTGCTAACATTGTTAGGAATTGACCCTAAATTATTAGATTTTATTACAGACAATGAATCTGCTGCAACTGACTTCAAAACCAGGGTTCAGTCAAGGACTTTAAAACAATGTGAACTATTGATACCAATTACATGCCTGGTTAAAGAAATTCCATTTGTGTTGCAATAGGGCTGTTTAAAACACATTTTAAGTGAAGTCACTGACAATAACTTAAGTCTTATAAAAGAAATAAGTGCAAAGTGATTGGGAGTGCGTGATTGCAGGAGGCTTGAAGTATAAGGTGGTTCTCTGTATCCACAAGTAACATGTTGGTAGCTTTAACTAGTTAGAATCAAAATGTGGAGACTGAGGGCTGCAGCTGTTGTCAGGAAACTACTGGAAAATAGATCCTTGGCACCTAGAGACACTAGCTTACCTTTACCAGTAGATGGCACTAAATAGAAGCTCAAAGAGCAAGTAGAAATATGAAATAATGGTAATGTTAGGATTGGATTTTGCAGTTTTGAGTAATTGCTGGTGGTTTAGCTGACCTGCTACAGAGCAGAGTGGTGGTGGCAGTCCAGACAGTTGCTCTTTCACACACACACCTCGGTTCATGGGGCTTATTTTCTGACAATACTCTTATTTGCCCAGGGCCCTCAACAGGGGAGATGTGAGGGGGCCAGCTGATTAATCATCATACATCAGACAACTCGTTAGCATGGACGCTTTACTCCTGTACAATGACATCTGCATTGAAGTCAGAAGGATTGCATGTGGGAGCCTATGAGAGCACCCCTATCACAGGCAAGACAATAGAAACAAGTCCACAGCGATACACAGATTCAGAAACAGGAACTTCTCTGGTTCGACATGTTGTATTCTTTAAATAAATTCAGGGTCAAACTTAGTTTGCAAGTATAACCATATATAACCTAAAAAGATGGCATGCACAATAAAAGCACAGGAAAACAAACAAAAAATTTCTGGATTCATGCAGTTAATTGCTCAGTCCTACCTCCAAGACGCGTCTCTGCAATCTATGCCTGTAAACCCCGAGACACAGTCACGTCATTGTAATGGCATTCAGTCCTAAGCTTCTTGGAAGGACTGACATCCAACGCCCTTTCTGCTAGCCAACCGTGATGCTGGATCTGTGTTGTACCCGTCTGCACACTCAGGCCATGGCCGCAGCCACTTGAACCCATTCCCCACAGCCTCTCAAAAAAAGACATCTTTTGGGTTTATGATTCGGGGCTAGAATCTAACTGATGACCATGATGAATTAAAAAGTGTTTTTACAGCCATGCCTGCACCCCATCTCCACTGTCAACTCCACTTGGCTCGCCAAGGAGTCTAGGCATGCAAGGAAATGACGTTGCATGGCACATGTACCACGCCTCACCAGAGAGTGGGTGGCAAGCGGAGGAGGACATCTGTGCAAGTCTAAAAAAAAAGTCTGTCCAAAACGCTTAATGATGGAATTGTGGTGAGATCTGGTTAACACAGAATCGTCAGAGAATCATTCAAAAGCTGAACCTGAAATAGTGGGGTCAGTAACCGTCCTGGATTGGGAAGACTGAAGCTTAAGCAGAACTTTACCCCTTAGGGATCATTTCCTTGACTCACTTATTAACACATTAATATTGGATAAGGAATGGTTCAACAGCATTGAAAAGTGGAGTTATATCTGAAGTTATAAAATGACCTATATATGTTCCAATGATGTATCTCTAGGAATGTAATGGGTTTTTGAAATCAGAAGTGTCATGTGTTTCTGATTGTACATTTGTAATGGGATACCAATGTGGCATTGTAGATACCAGGTCATTCCAAATTTTACTTAACAGTGACTCAATACTCCATATATCTGCTATGTACTGCATTTTATTATCTTGGGTAGTGAGGGGAATAGGGGGAAGATTTAGTCTAAGAAACTAAACCACTAACATCTTTAACTAAAACAATCAGGAAACGCCAGCCTTCACCTTCAGAGTACACTGGTTGCCTAGATTTCTTTTGCACTCACAGAGTTACAAAAATGACATGGCAAGACAATTACCAGATTGAAATAAGGCAACATCATAGTGCAGAGGTAATCATACGCCAATTGCAATGTAAAACCAATGCCAATTATACATGGCAATTAGCCAATATTTCTTGTGTGCAAAACATAAACGAACAAACATACTTTACATTAGTACCGAAACGCTGATGTAATCAGCACTTTTTTTTTTTTTATATAATTCTATAAAATATTAGGGTTATCAATGCATAAAAATAGGTATACAATTCTTTGCTATTATAGAACAATGCATAGTCTCGTTGCTGTTGCATAGGAATGCATTCACAAAGTTAAAATATACTGTATAATGTATATAAACAACATCCTGCTGTTTGTAGCAAAATCTGTATCATTGCTAATAATGTTTACAAGTCATTTAACATAGTTTACGCAGCAGAATGGGAAAGTTACTGCAACAAGAGAATTATGCATGTCATTCCTTTCAAGTCCAATAAACAGCTAAAATGTATACAAAATACTTCCAACAAGCCTTTGTTCCACCCCCACCCCCTTTCCAAAAGCATGCGGAAACTCCTGCAACCCCCTTTTTGTATCCCAGACTACACCAGAATTCTATAATATGGCACAGCAAATAAAGGGTTAAATATGTTCCTCTCCAGATTAATAAAAAAAGCAAGTTGGTCAGTTTGGCTTTGCATCCTCAACTGTACAACGTGCACCACTGGACATTTTCAATATGCCATCATGTTCTAACTCCTTAGACATCAAAAGACTGTAGTTTTGCTAGTTTATTCTCTTCACAGATGAATATATCTTCCAGTCAATATTGCATCTGGGTCACTGTCTGCACCACTCTGGTCCTCACTGTGGTACATCTTGATTTCTTCCTTCAGCAGATCAGTGGACCGTGCCATTGTATGACTTGTTCCGCATGTTAAACACAGTCTCCACAGCATGGTTAGAGGTAGGCTGCTTGTACAGGGGATTGGATGCCTAAAACAGAAAAGAAACGGAAAGCATTACAGGGAGAATGTCAATAGACCACAAGAGAGTTTGAGTTCTACTTCATTAGCTGCTGTTAAAACAACTGGGTTACACAAATGTATTTTGCTTGTAATCAAATGCACAAGTAGGGGTATTAATATAAAGCAACACAGAAAAATATGAATCCATATGAATGACTTTCAGACCATTTCAGACAAGAGCTCAACACATTGTGATGATCCCCACTGCAGTCACGGAGAACAGTGCATGACAGATCTCTGCCGTAAAATTTAGTGCACAAACTGCATAATTCCTGGGCTTTATATTACAGGAAAGTACCACACTTCTATTGAAAGCTAATGTAGATATGTTTACAATGTAATACTAACAGTCTTCTTATTCAGCTGTCAGTAATTGCATGTATAATGTTTAAGAAGTTACCGTTTTATATTTCATAAGCCTCAGTCACACATAAAACTATACCCACATATATCTGTCTGACCCTCCCTTCACTCTCCTGATTTCAAAGATAAAAAACTAAAACGAACACCTAGAGTGTTGACTTATATACCAAATATTACAGTAATACAGTAACTGTATGTTTAAAAAAAACAGCAACTATATTACTTGTTAGTAAATGCTGATACATGCCCTTTGTATCAGTACAGAGTCTAACTGAAAGACAATTGTAATGATATAAAAAGCATGTAGCAAACAGGAGCAGTGTGTGTCAGAGTAGTTTGCCACTAGTTTTTCATTAATAAAAGAAAGCTGGCAGTGTGTTTGCTGTTTCTTTCTCCACTCGTACCATCTCGTATCTGGCCCTGGAACGGGCACTCTGGAACCTGGCAAATTCCCGTCTGTCGTGGACAGTGATGATGAGCTTCCAAATCGCTAGCAGCACGATGCCCACCAGCAGGATGCTGCCGACGACAGCAAGGAGCACCGTGAGCGCGTCCGGAGGAGTGCCGCACTCTGCAAACACAAACACACACGTGCCATGACTGCACATCCCGGTCCCCAGGCCTGAGCGTTGCAGCCACGCAATCCCCGTGTCATGACAACTGTCAGCAGTCATGAGGCAGACAGAAGGGCGGGGTGGTGGTTTACCAGAAACGGTTAATTTAAGGGTCGGATATAAAAACAAACATTGTGCCATTGTGAGTCACCAGTGCTGGACTGTAAAAAGGAAATCACAATGAGGGCATAGTCTACATTCAGGTTTTGGCTGTAAGGAAAGCAAATCAGAATCTGGGTTAACACCAGCATTTGAGTGCCACAGGGCAGAACATAATATTCTCTTTGACAGAAGTGTCTTAGTTAGACTGGATAAGTGTCAGTTCAGATGTTTGGACCCAATGTACACATGTTGTGTAAATATCAAGCATTTTTATAAATCTTCACATTGTTATTGTTGATAGTGATGTAGATCTATGGTATTAATTATTAAAGCTATACTACTATCTAAGATAATACTGCTTAACTAGCTCAGTCAATGAAGAAAAAGCATAGAGTAGTATCACTTGGCAATGTGGATATTTCTTAGACAGTTTTATGTGTTTAAAATGTCTTATTTAAATAAATCTGTTAAAGGCAAGTTATTTTCAGTTTTCTATGTTAAGTTATGACTGGTTTAAAAACATCTGGAATTAGTTTGTGGTCGTATTAAACATCTTTAAATAATAGCTACACTAGCCATGCACTTATACATACAATTAATATACCCATAACTTACATTTATTTTATTATGAAGGGGAGCGCATCAAATTATTTCAAACCACTATGTTGAGATCACAAGATACATTCTCTTCTAATCTTTTTTTTCCCTCTCCATGTCCTCAATGAGCCACCGTACATTTCACATATTTACAGACACTGACCAGGCTCTTTGAGTGCAGCGAGGACCGACTGGCCGCTGGTGTGTTCCGAGTACGTAAACTTCATCACACAATCGTTCTCAGTTTTATACAGGCACAGAACTGCATTCTGGTCATCTGTATCTGGAAGAAAAAGAAACCAAAACACTTCAAGCCCCCAGTAACAAAAACAGCAAGCAGGAAGTGACCTCACATTATTGTAAACACACACACAGGATCGTGCCCGGAGCGTCTCAACCCTTCACATTGCATTATTTAACCTGAAATATCTTCTAGTGACATCACTCCTGAAATAATCACTTCCCTCATCTGTACACATTGATATATTGTGATATATTTTTAACTTCTCTTCTTGTTAACTTTCCTAGTGCTCTGATTGGACCAGGAAATAAGAATCCCCCCCCCCCCCTATTATTATTCAGGTCCAATAGTTAAATACAGACTCTCAGACACCAAAACAAGTCACTCATTACGCAACCTCAAGGCCAGAGAATGCAGGGGCTGAAACAGCACAACAAAGGCAGAGTGCGCAGTTACTTTGGCACGATGGCTCCCACAGCACAATGATGGATTATTTCACTGCTCCCACTACTGTACATCCAAACAGAGCATCACATCTTGCTGAATGTGAACAAGGGATGGGCAGCAAACAGAACAGAATAGCAATTTCAAATGACAATGATAGAGATAAATTATGACAAGTACTATACTATTTAAATACTACTCATCTTTGACCTTCACAATGAATTCAAGAGAAGTTACTTCAGATTCTGTGGAGTTTTCTTCTTTTAGTTTTTCTGTTTTTTAAATTTAGTGGCAGCAGCATTGCCACTGGCGACAGTCAGAGATACTCCCACATATCCTTGGGCCTCTCAAGCACAGACTGATAAACTGTGTGCTGGTGTTCACAGTTAGATTTGAACTCAGGCCTCCTGGTGAGAAAGCCAGTAGACCCAGGTGAAGCAGCATCATCAGAACCATATCAAATCTGAAGTTGTAAATGTTCACAAGCCTATGTAGTTTAAACACCGACTGATTTTTATAAAGTGTCGTTGAAAGGGGTCCAGTCAATGTAATTATTATGAATTGCTTTTATTTGAAATACCAGTATTTGGAGAACGCCAATGTAGTTTAAAGCGAACCCGTCCTCCCTCTAGATGACACCAAGGAGTACTATACTTACTGAGTGTGTCCACTGTGATGATCTCATCCGTGCAGAGTCTGTGACAGGTCTGGTTGTCGGCAAGCCTTCCTGAGTTAAATAACCTGCACTCAATGCAGTCCCTGACAAGAGAGACACATCTTCACGTTTACACCCAAGAGATGCGAGGGGCTGCGCTTATTACATACACTACCAGCGCTATGCTGCGTGAACAGACAGCTGGGTTTTCACATGAGCAAACATGTTGTTTATTGGCAGCTGCTATGGTTGCTTGCAATTTTATTACTTGTTTGCCAAGATTGGCAAATTAGTGTTTAGCAGCCCACATTCAAAGAGCATAAAAAAAATAAATAAATAAAAAAAAATCTGAAAACAAACCAGTTGGCAGATCAAATTTTTATTTATTTTTTTCTCTTTTGCCGTACCAAAATATTATCAATACAGTCTTTGTTTGCATGCAGGAAGATTGAATCATAAAAGCACATTAATCCCTAGTTATGCATGAAAATTAAGTCTCCAGATAAAAATGAGTTCTGCTCTTTGTTTTGTGTTAAACAGTGGAACAATTCTGCCTTTGCTTACTGAAATAGAAAAAAAAAATGGTTTGGTAAATAAATCACTATCTAATAGCTCTACAGAATGTGGGCTGTCCTTGTGAACACCAGACATGATAATATTACTAATATACTAAAATAATATTTTGTTGTTGGTCCCTGACCTCCCGGACAAGTTCCAGTGGCGGCCTTCGTTTCTAGCCAAGTCTGACACAGACAGCAAATATTTGTCTGCACTGCTGGGTGTGTCTTTAACCGCATCACACAATGTCATTCACAATTCACATCTGTCTGCTGGATGGCTCACAGCACAGTTATCCACATATCTCACACGCTTGACAACATACATATTTCCATACATTTTTCCCCCTCATACGTTGTGATATAATTTACAGAACAAGAACCAGTTCTAAAAGTTCTCAGAATATTTAGAAGCGTGTTACCATAACTGTAATGTAGTTGGTGGAGAATCAAAGCGAACCCCCACCCCCCTTCCGTAGTAACACCAACGTCTTTACACGGCTCATAAAATGCATAAATCTTTTCCAAGACACTTCAGCCCTTGTTCAACTTTACCCAGAGATCAGAATTCACTCCAGAATAAGATCTTGTAGAGCAGCTGTGCTGGTACCAGTGTAAGGCACTGGTAGACTTTATTGATAGAGTTACACATTTTACTGCTCAAGTCATAACACTTGTAGCAAGAGAGCTCCTTCTCTGTTTGAGATCAAACGGAGTCACTCAACAGTATTTGTCAGCTTGAAACAGTATACCGGTATGCCATTTTTAATAAAACAGCATCCGTAGTTCTGTACATGTTTTGTTTAGATTGGTTACAGCCATCCTCAATCAACAACCAAGAAAACCCTTGAATTTTTTTCAGGTCTGATCTAATATTGTATCACTGGTGTCCAGTTCACTGCTAGTTAAGTTGTAAGCAGGAGGGTAACATACGCTGCTCAGGACCAAGTGCTGACAGCAGCTGTATCACTTTAAAATTTGAAAACATCAGTTGCCTGCAGATCATTTTCATACTTGGCTTTCTCTGACTGGGATATCCCCGGAAACCAGCTGTGAAGTATTAAGGCTGATCACCTCTTTACAAAGACTTTGTGAAGACTGTGGTGTAACACTCTGATTGATCTTAATCAGGTTTAAAACCTGCATTAGAGTTGCTTTGGGTACGAGGTATTATTTATTCATGTATATTTGAGTCTTCCCAAAGAGGGGTTGCACACAAATACAAACTCTATTTGTCTAGGTCATCCCCCTTGGAGAGGTATTTTTACCACCAGACCCCTTGCATGTGCATGGAGCTCTTCTCTCCATCACATGTGTTTTATGTATCATCCGCCTAATCATAAGGAGGAAAAACCTTCCCCGAATTTGGCCCACTTGAGCTGGAATGACAAACTGTACTGAAGACATAAGCTCTCTATATCCAGTATTCTCATTATGGCACTGGTAGCCTTTGTTCAGGATTCCAAACACTAAGGGGAGTCTCCTCAATGAAGAATTGTGGGAGACCATCAGAACCTAAGCTCTGGGTGGGGGTTGCTGCAGATTTGTTTAAAAAAACAAAAAAAAAACAACTGGATTAAGTATGATGACATGCAAGCGCTATTAACTCTGATTGTACATTAACAAAAGTATTTTCCTCTTATAAACGAATTCTAGATGAAGTCTGGTAGAGCAGCAATTAAAAAATAAAAAGGTACCTCTTTGTGCCACAGGCGTCAGGGCAGGTGGGGCATTTTTCGCAGGTGTCCCCGAAAGCTCCCGGCTCGCTGCACTGGCATTCCCCGCAGACACAGTTCCCCCGGCCGCTGCAGATCTGACCATCATTGGAAAGACACGTATCTGTTTCTGTCGAGCAGATACAGCTGTCTCCGATATAGCCGGCGTGACACTTGCATTCTCCACAGTGGCATTCCCCATGACCTGCAGATCAATCAGAGACTGTGCATAAAGGCTGGTCTGTACAGAGATCCATTCTCAAACCAGACCATTGTCTGCCCATTGGGAACGATCCTAGCAAGACGCTGAACAATTCACAAGAACATTGCGTTTTAATGTCACACATTTGGAAAGAATATTCAACTAAACAAATACATTTGAATGCTGCTGACATTATAAACGTTTCTCACTGAGGGAAGTCCTCTTTCCTTATTATTATATCACCTTGAAGCTGATGTTTACCATTCCAAAGTAGATATCAATCTTTTAAAATGGAAAGTGTTGTCTTGTTATAAACTGCATACGAGTCTCCAAAGCAGCGTTGTTCTTTGGATAATACTGTACAAAGCTCCAATGTATACATTGAGCCCCTGGAATTCAGTGACATCCACAAATTAAGCTTTTACTTAAACAACATCTGCATTTATACTTCAGCGTAATCAGAGCCTCCCTTCTAAGTCATAACCCACTTGTATTTAGCAGCATTAAAACATTCACACTATGTTACAGTACATATAGGCAGTAGTATATTTTCAAGCCAGAACATTATATCTCAAGTGGTTGGATTTCTTTAGAAAAAATGTCAGGCTTACAGACCATGCAACATCCTAAAATAATCTTTACATGGACATACAATGGACTATCTTCACTATGCATTTTCTCAAGTAAAAAGTTTTGCTTTAAAACGAGTTATATGTTACAAAACTTGAAATAAATAGTGAGACAATGCATACCACAACAATGCATAGATATACCACAAAATCAACCACCGCCATCATGCATAACTCAGCCAACAGGCCCGACAGACAAAGCAGCAGTCTGTGGAATATCCCGAGCTCCAACAGCTGCCAGCACTCAGAGGAACCAGACAAGAGCAGTCTGCTGGAAAAGCTGCTCAACACAATTCTAGGACTCATATGCTACAAACGCGGTATCACTAGAAACTGAATCACTAGATAATCAATACCAACAGAACCATTAGAAATAACAATACAGGACTACAAAGAATTAAACTTCCTAACTATAAAAGCCCACATGCCTTTCCTATTTCATTGAATGAGTGTTCCGCATTCTTTGCTGTGTCTTACCTGAGCTACACTGATGCATGTACTTGTGTGTGTCCATACTGAATTCAATTGTAGAAAACTATGTTAAAAAGCAGTGGTTATTTAATTACTACTATAAAACATGATCTTGATGACTTATTACACACACTATATCCGTATACACAGACAGCTACATATATCCGTATGCACAGACAGCTTCCTGTTGACTTTTTGCCTTTATGTAACAGTACACAGCAGCTTATTCTTTGGAAGTCTCTTATTGTTGCAGCAGTCTCTGGGAGGTGGAAAAGTTAAACCCACGTATGCTTTTGGTCAGCTGAATGAAGTCTTCAGTGTCAGACCGTTCACGGATTGCAGTTCATAGCTGTCAGTCCTTGAGGGTGGCACCTGTTTAACAGGATGAGTCAGATTAGAAAAGCCTTCACACATCAAATCCAATAAGTCCTAATGCAAGGAGACACACCAACACAGGAGATAAGGAAACCGAATCCCAGTGAAAATCTCAATGTCTTAAACTCCTGCTGTGCAGTCTTCACACTGTTTAGAAAGTAATTCGACATAGCAGATGAACTTCAGCGTGCACACTATGACTCTGTACTATGTCATGTGTTCACACTCAGACACAGAAGGGTGGCGGAAATCTTGCTCTTCATGTCAAAATGAAACAATGATGAACGCCACGTGGGACAGGAGCTACACAGCTTCTCTTCTGTATGCACACAACACCTATCCTGGATGTGCTTTATAGCATGCAGAATCAACAACACATATCCTTTTTCACACAGCATAAAAAGCTAAAAATGGATCTTCCAGAGTTCTTTTTATAGGACTCATGCGAACCCTTAGGCAAGGCTACATAAAGACAGTACACACTGACACCAGTATCAACTTGTAATATCACAAGCTGTGATGGTTTTTAGGTTGATTCTAGCCGGGAAGTTCAGTAAGAATAGCAACACGGTCATGGAAAAATGCACCGAGATGCTTTGAGATATTAACTTTACATTCTCTGCAACATATTATTAGGCTGTTTTTGATTGTACAATCTACATGTCAGCATTTGGGTCTGTTTTTTGGGAAACAGTGTTTTGCTACAGTTACTATGAATGCTGCATTTATTTATTCATTTCTTTATTTTCTTCTCCTTCTTCTTCGTCTTCTTCGTCTTCTTCTTCGTCTTCTTCTTCGTCTTCGTCTTCGTCTTCTTCTTCGTCTTCTTCTTCGTCTTCTTCGTCTTCTTCGTCTTCTTCTTCGTCTTCTTCATACAGAATGCTGACAAAAGGCCAAAAAAAACTTGGTTTGGCTTGCGTTGGTTTTTTCCCCTGTGCAGTTTAAGGTCAAAATCAAGCAAAATAAGGAAGTCAGCCAAAGCATGTAGTCGTATATCCATCTGGTCTCTGAACTCCATCAGGACAGCCAGCTGTAAACATGAAATATTTCAATACCCTGATGGGACTCGCAGAACTGAAGCACAAACAAACAAAATAAAACAAAGAAAAAAGAAAAGAATTGAACCAAAACGTGGCAGTTAGCTATTCTAGAGTATATGCAAAGGAAACAAGACAAAAAAAGCATTATTGTGAAATCATAACACAAATGAACAGATTTGACAATCTGACGAGACGCTTTTTGCTCTGTTTTTTGTTTCCCCCTTAATAGCCTTGCTCATTGTCAGATGTAGAAAGCAGACATTTCATTTTGAACTCTGACCTTTTACTTTAGTCCATGTTTATACTGAACAATCTTTATTCAGATACACCAGGACTGAATGAATGAATGAATGAATGAATGAGTGAGTGTTCATAGGACACTCCTGAGCAGGGTTCAGGAGTATTAGCAATGTGCTGCCCACACCATACAGAGCCTGCTCCCTGGATGTGAAGAGGGGCTTCGGTCTACAGGAATCATTCAATTGAATACATGAATTCAAGTAAGGGACTATATATTGCAATATCTACATCGGAAGTGCATAGTTGACAGGGCCAGACTTCAACACATGCTTGTATAAACAGGTTTAGTTTTTTAATGGCATGCCATTCTGACTGTAGAGTGTTAAAATCTGTAAGGATGCAAGACGAATCCAAGAGCAAGAGAAACAGAGACTTGAGACCAAGAAACGTACAGCCAGCAAGAATTTCAGAAACACCCGGAAATAAACCAAATGTTTCCGTGCTCAACTATTTCTGCAATTTGGACAGTCTGCAATTTTTAAATCACGTCTTCCAAAGAGTAAGCATGCAATGCTGTCAAATATATGACTAATGGTGCCTAGCCACTAAAATTGCAGGGTAGGATCTGAAAAGCACATTAATCTACCTGCAGTATCACAAGGCAGAAGACATGGGCTCAGCCAAGTCTTCAGGCTACTGCAAAAGTAACCCTATATCTTGTATGGGTGCATGGAAAGCAAACATACAGAATATATAATCCTTTTAACGTCCACCAGCTGACAGTTCTGCAGGATTTGGGTTGAACTCTGCTGGCCCTCTTCCTGCATCCCTCCCCCATTGCCAGCATATCCTTGCATCAGTAAAGTATTGCTGTCAAAGGAGAGAGGAAATGCCTTGTTAGAGCTTGTCTTCTAGCACAGCCTGTTATCCTGCAGACTCTGTGTGCACGCACAGCCACTGTCGTTCTGCTATTTCTAACACCGCGAAGATGCATAAAAAATCACCACACCTCCCCACGTAAACATCCCCTAACAAGCATACTGTTTCGATGCATATCTGTTTCAAATAAATACAGCAACCAGGAGTTAAAATGTTTAGCCCATACAGAGGAAGCCAAGAAAAAAAAAAAAACAACATCAAGGTCAAAAGCTGGCTGCTGCTGCTTGTAAGGGCATCAGACTGGAACAGCAGTGTTTGGCCGTGCCATCAAGGTAACTGTGAGATGCAGAACTGGACACATGTCAGATTGAGGTTACCAAGGACATTAGTCACTAGCAGGATAGAAAGTTGTGTGTTAAAAGAGAAAATATAAAGACTGCAGATTGATTTATAGGAAGTTCATGGACAGCAAGCAAATATTTCAAAAAGGATGAAGGTTACAAAAATTACAACTTTCCAAACACTGCATGTCAACATGCACAATCACCTTACAATCACATGTGTGCCGTTGTAGTTACGTAATTTGGAGAAGCTTTCCCAGGTTCACAGAATACAGGGGTGTGTCAAATCTGAAGCCAATAAATGAATGGTCTTCACGTTCCAGAAGCTGACTGACTCACATAATCACTGGCGAACAGTCACTTTTAACTGAACTAAACTCATAACAAAATTTGACCAAGAGAAGCACAGAATGTAATGTTAATATCGCAAAGTGCATTATTCCATAACCGTGTAAAAGTGAGCAGCCAATGGCTCCTCCTGACTAAAACCTCAAAACACCTCGAGGTTTGCCTCATATCTTTCAAACACTTCCTGTGTGCCCAGGACTGAACTGGTGACCAGAAGGGTACACAAATTTAAACACACTGAAAAAGGCACTGCAAGTAAAACTCCTTTCTCTATACTGAAATTCAGAAGAATGTGGACCTCTCCCCTTCGATGGCTACAATACAAGGCAACGTTCAGAAAGCACAAACAGACCCTCATTCCATTTAACATTTATTTTTAATGACATGCCAATGAAGAACGTATTCTCAATCCTAGATTAGCTGGAGATTTTGTAAGATTTACAGCTAAAATAAAGAGAGTTTAATAAGTAAAATCTCTCCTAGAATTATTTTTGCACAGACACAGGTTTAGGATACGAGCTAGCTCCCTGAAATCAACGCCTGCCAGAAGCTTCTGTTAATCTGGCGGGATACGAAAGAGAAAGCACCTCTCTCCTCCCCCTTAAAAGCAATTGCTAATCCCACATCTTCAATTTGGATCTGTGCCTGAGCAGGAGAGCAGGGCAGCAGGGATTAAGACGCACAATACAGAGCTCCCCTTTGAGTTGAGCCAGTGGTTAAACTTCTTTAGTTTTGAAGTTGCTACAAAAACAGTTTGAAGTCTGGAGGGGTGGATAGAAACCAGCTGATCTTTTTGCATCACTTGATAGTTAACTTTGTGCCTTTCCAGATAAAATAAAAGCCAACATTTGATGTCTGTCTACAGCGATTTTATTTAGCATTGCAGTTGGCTATGCACTGGTAACCCAAACCACAAAGTCACTCATCAATGGATGCAAATATTAAAACTTTTACACACCAATTACTGATGCTGTAGTACAACTAGAGTACTTTATGAAACAGCCTTCCACTTAATTATTGTTTTGAAAATGCTCAGAACTAACTTTTTTGCCAGGAAAAAAAACAACTGAGTTTTCAGTTGAACTGGCAACATTTTCTTTCAAGGGAAGCCAGAAGCTTAATCTCTGTTAGAAAAAAAAAAAACGTTTTATTCAAACTGCTAAAACAGCAAAGTCACAGACCAGTTGCATGCATGTGGATTTTCTAATGTTTATTTGTTTTGATTGAACCAGTTTCCCTGAATAAAAAACATCTCTGTGAAATAATGCAAAATGAGAGAGAAATGCAAGCGCCACCCATGCCCGTGGCTAAAATTGCAGAAATGATGAAAGCTGTAACAGCCACACTGTTCCAATGCCTGACCTTAAAATGCTTTGGAAGAGCCATGCACCCAGCTGCGAAGCTGACATTCAACATGTTTTCTGTTGCTGTAATATACCCTAATGAAAAGGCTTCTCATTTCTGTGCATACCTAACAAATGACTTCCATATGCTAACCCACTCGCCAACCCCACATTCCATTGCACTGTGTATATACTGTATATAAATATAAACTGCTGTGTTGCGTAAAATTGCCCAGAGCTCCTAGATTCCTTGAAGGTCGCTAGGTTTTGTTATCATGAGCCTGCAGGGCCTCTGCTTCACCAATACATGCTCTAGTTGTCAGCAGATTCATTTTTAGTTCCAGTTTTTAACATAACTAAAATGGTGTCTTCTATTTATTATGACAAATCAGGTTTGAAAAATGAATACATACTGTTATGTTAATATTGAGCCAACATACAGCGTTACTAAAAAAAAACATTTGAAACACAAAAAAATATATTAAACAATTATTAGTAATGCTGGTTTCCTCATATTTTCTCGTCTTGCATGGGATGTTTTGCTTGCCCCAGAAAATGTATTTATTTGGGTTGTTTCAAATACTTCTTTGGCTTCCTCATGGATATGTTCCATTTATATATATATAAAAAAAACACACAACATAAGCAGCAACATGGGTCTCAAATCAGTAAAGTAAATGGGTCAATCTTAAGTTACATATGAAATGAAGACGATCACTACCAGCATTAAGATAAAGTTCACGACCAGACCATGTGACCAATGTTATCCGCTGCATTCAGCACAATACCCCCCACGCCATCACTAAAACAATGCAAATGGATGCAAGGTTCTGCACAGCGTCACCCACGCAATGCAGTAATAAGGGTAAACAAGCATTTTATTTATTTCACGTCTATGGCATTAGCAAGTCGCTGCTCTGCTCAGCCATTAGCGATGCACAGTATAAAGACAAGTCTGTAAATGTTTGCTCTGGAAGCAAAATGATTATTTATACCTTTTTTTAAAATGATTTTAGTTCAGTACTAATCGCAGCCACACAAAGTAGTTTACTGTACTGTGAACTTCAATGCGAACAGGCATCTGTATAAGAAGTTTGATTAATTTCATGTCTGAGAAAAGACACTATGCCAGAAGGCAGTCTTACAAACATAGCTTTAGTGTTGTGTGTAGCATTTGACTGATCACACGGTCCTTTTTATCCAGGACGAGGGCCAGCCTGTGGGTACCCAGGACCGCGCTCCTTTGACATCACTGCACTGACCTCACCAGGGTGGAGCCAGGGGCAACTGTTATCCCTCGCAAACAAACTGACGGGCAGGGCTAATACACCGAAAAATACTGTAACAAATTGACTACATTATCGTACAGGAATTATAAAAATATATATATTACAGGGCAGATCCACTCTGGGGCAATGTTCAATGAAATTCCTCCCCAGGCCTGATTGTGCTATCAGGCACAAACCTGCTTTAGCTTGTAAGACCGTACAAGATCAGAACTGAAATTCTTACAGATGCAGGAAGCCTGTAGCAAAATATGTTGTCCAGATGTTTCACAGTATTCCTTACTTCATACAAACAATCTATTTATATATATCACATTAGTTCAATGTGTGACTTTTGGACCCTTGGCAGAGCTGTATGCGCCCAGCAGATTTATGAAACGGGAGGTGAAGAAATACCTTAACACTTACCAGTAAATGAATATGCTTGACAAACAATAAAAGGGAGTCGCTTCACACATATTCTACAACAGTGGGACTTGAACCAACCTCCAAATATGCCACTCTTACACTGAAGAAGAAGCTGAAAAATGCAGGTTATACTGAATGCACAAAAAATAGCATGACATGGTTTTTTAGGGCCTGCAGCAGTAACAATTCAATATTTAAATATTCATTCAAGACAAGGTCCATTTGCTCTCATGTCCTCTGGAGGCATATAATTAAAAAAAATATGCATTCATATTTACAATTAAAACAAACATAGGTGTCACAGCAAGTTAGTAAGTGTTTGGCCTTGGTAAACGTATTAAGTGGAATTTGACCTTGTGACAACAGACTTCCTTTCAGAGCACACAGTGTGCATGGTCACTCCCTGCCATTGAACGTATAGGACTTTCACACACGTGATGACATCACTGTTATCAGCACACACATGTGATGACATCGCTGTTATCAGCACACACATGTGTTTCTGCTCTCTGTCTTATAGGACTGCAGGGCTAAAAAATATACTGGTTTTTCAGGTAAAATGCACAGAAGGCTAAACTATGGAAGAATGTAGTAAACAATACACCCAGAAATCGTATGTGTACATTTGAATAAGGTAGTAGGACCCTGCAGCTTTGAGTGTGACGAAACAACTGCTGTATGCCCCCTTCGGTCGCAATTTAAATACATTTTAAAACAGTTTTTGTGAATTCTAATCGAGTTCGAGAAGTTGCCCTTCCATAACTTTGAAAAAAACATATTGCATTATAAAACAGACTGAACATGGTACAATTATGATACACACAGCGACCAAAGGGAAGAGATTATCACTACCTGCCTAAAATCACTGTGCAGAGATTGAAACAACTTCACAATTAAATAAAACAAACCCAAGCCTGTTATTTCCCCAAGGACGTGGCTGCATTGTTCAGATAAAACACAGACACAAGGTCTGAGGGGATAAAGCAATGCAAAGCCATGGCTCAAAGTGATTTGTGCTTTTGTGACTATTCTTGGCTGTAAGGGGCACAGGGGCTCATAAAATTCTAGATTTTATAACTTCCATGTAGCGTCATGCTGCTCAGCAAGCAAAGCCAGTGTCTGCTGTGTCTCTTAACTGCTGTATACCACGGCTGTGTTTCCAAGGACGGGTTTTAGTTGACAGGCTTAGGACACAAAATAAATAAATAAATAAATAAATAAATAAATAAATAAAACTTCCATAACTAATCTGGTAGATAAAAACACAGAGAGAAGTAATGTACAGCCAAAATATTAATTTGTTATATATATATATATATATATATATATATATATAATAAAAGACGACATTTACTTTGGATAGAATCAACACTTATGACCAAGTTCCCACAGAATGTTGGCTTCGTTATCCCACAGTGTGTGTTTTTCTGTCTGTGGTTTAACAGGAATTTCATTTTTAGTGTCCTATTTCACCAGAAATTCACTGTTTTTTTTTTTGTTTTTTTTTACAGTTACATCAAATCTCAGTTTTGTATTCCATTTTCTTCCAGAACTTTCTATTTGTTCTGTTTGTGTTTATTTCAAAAGTCGCTGCAGTGAGTGATAACAGTGGGTGATTTGAGGCCAGTTAAATAATGCTTTGTTTGTATTTTACATCTCACAGTAAATTCCTCTTATAAAACTTCTAGGCACTTCATGAAAAACAAAATGTTGCTGCAAGAGGAGGCATTGCAAGCAAAAAAATATGAAATGAAAACTGTACCGGACAGTATGTGCCACTTCTACAATCAGCAGAAAAGCATGACACAGTAATACTTAAACAAAAGGATCACTTCATCAGACAGCTCTAGGAAAAAACAGAACAGGAAGGAAACAAAGCAAAGAATTGAACCTACCTCGTTAGCACTGACCTCACAAAGCATGCATGGGCATTGGGGATGGAGGATTACTCTCCTTCCACTTGTGTGTGCAGCGGTAAAAACGCGACGTGTTTTGAAAAGCTAACGGGTCATTTGGCACAAGCAGAGATTTTGCTGCCTCAAACGAGTGATTTAATCAGCAGGTGTATTTAGAAATAGTTTGCTTCTCCATTCAGGGTACACTTGGCACAGCCTTCTTCAACTCATACCAAAGATTCTCAATCGAATTTAGATCAGGACTTTGACTAGGCCATTACAGAACCTTAATTTTATTCTTCTTTAACCATTCTGAAGTAGATTTTGATGTGTGCTTTGGATCGTTGTCCTGTTGGAACGTCCAGTTGCACTTTAAACCAAGTTTTGTAGCGGAGGGTTTCAGATGATTGGCCAGTATCTTTTGGTATGCTATGGAATCCATTTTACCATGTATTGGAACTAAATTTCCATTGCCATTAGAGGAAAAACAGCCCCATAGAAGGATATTACCACATCCATGCTTGACAGTGTAATGTGTATTTGGTTTTTTGTTTGTATTATTGTTTAATTGTAATTATTAGTTAATCACCTGCACCTGGCTATTATTGTAAATTAGAGCTAGGTGACGGGTATTTAAAGAAAGCAGCCAGTTTGCTAAGGATGACTGCTGTGTGAAGAAGCCCGACTCTCTCTGTCTGTGTGTCTGTGTGTGTGTGTACATACAGCCATAGTTTTAAAGAAAGGTAGTGCAAAATCCTTAGGTTCTGTGTGTAATTGAGTGTTTGTTTCGTTTAATACCAGTAAACAGTGTAGCTGTCCGGTTTATAGTTTAGGTCCAGTTTGTTTTAGTTATTGTTCGAGAAGAGCTAGGTGCTTGTTTTTTGTTTTGTTTCTATTCTTGTTTATTAAAAATAGCATGTAAGCTCTTTGAAAAAACTCAATTTCTCTGTGTCCTGGGTTACTTTTAAAGGGGCAACGAACCGCGGAGAATGAAGCCTAAATAACTACTAAATAAGTAAGTAAATAAATAAATAAATAATTAATATATATATATATATATATATATATATATATATATATATATATATATATATATATATATATATATATATATAAAAATAAACATTCATTCTAAATAACTGACAAAATGCATTTCATATTATGGCACCAAATTGGCATATTCACACACTTTGTAAATCTTTTGGTATGAAAGCTATTTAATAACTCAGTTTGTGTTTGTTGTGTTTGTTAAACAATGACAAACCAGACCTGTGTGCATGACAGAACGGATTATTGCTGGTATTGTTATTTTGGTCCTGGTTTTATGTAGACCATATTCTTGTTTGTATTAACCTCACAGCAGTAACTAGTCATCCCTCCATGCCTCCCCATAGCTGCAGGCCTCACGGCTAGAGTTACTGTGATGTGTCTAAGCCTGGCTGTGCTCTACAGGGCGTTGGAAAGAAATTACACATTTTAAAGCAGTGAAGCCACTAAGGGTTGCTGAAATAAGACACCACTGACCGTGCCATCTACTTACAGGTGCTTTTCATTTTGTATAGGAAAGAGAGAGCAGAGTAGGGATTGAAGCGATGAAAAGCAGTTGTAATGGCTCGTATTAATCACGATTAAGACAGTGGAATGTGCAATACAGGTGGATGTGACTTCCAATATACGCAAACCCCACTGGTCCTGCGGCTAATCTGCTGGCTTCTACTGGGCACATTAAGCCGACAACAATATAGAAATATTTCATTAGTATAAAACTTTTTTAAATGAATCATAAAAATGGCATTAAGAAATTCTATGCACACAAGTGAAAACTCTGTGAGAGACCGAGCAGTTTCGACAAACTGTTATTCAACTCCACCCAAATCTTGCCAGCTATGTGTCTTGAGCTTACAGCAAACGAATTATAAAAACTATTTTTAGTTAATATAACTTCCTAATACTTTCCGACCCCACAGTCTACGTGCAGAGCGGTTTTGATTAGTGCAGTTTTGAGGATTATGCACCACGGCAACCATGTCACGCTCGTCTATGTTGTTTAAAGTTCTGAAGTTAAATTGAACCTACATAGCCCTCAAATACCATATTACAAACACTGACACATGGCAATGGTAAAGCAGAGAGTTGCTGACAGCACCAGAACAGATGCATGAAGTACATACAGATGTCCTGCTGCAACCCCCCACAATTGAATTGCTATGACCTGGATGTTTTAATACTCTCTCAATGCTCTGTGCTTGACACTCTTACCGGAGTGAATGAGAGGCTGCTATCTTTAGCAGGGAACTCTTGAGGAAAAGCTGATTGATGTCCTTCAAGAGCTTAGCACAATGACTTTCAGCAAACACTCACTCCACACCACTATCAAATCCCTTGAGCAAACCAACTGGACCCCGAGGGTGAGACATGAATGTGATTATGAAGCTCTGCAAAACAATAACAAAGTACAGTAACTTAGGAATTCAACATTCACGGTCAGTCTAAAACACACAGATAGCTGGTGGGCTCCTTTCCATCCATATTCAAAGCTGCAGTATCCCACAATAAAGTTCCTTTATTAATTATATTCATAAAAAGTGTAATTTCTTGGAGTGAGTGCGCACTGCATTCTTCCGTAATGTTCTCTAAATGCAGTTATCTGTGCACTAAATGAGGTGGCAGACCATGTTCGCGTTCCATTTTGTAGCCTTAGAATAAGGAACCCCATTATTTATTTTTCATTACACTGACAAAAATCCACAGACCAACAGTAACCAGGATTTCCAACACAGGCTTCAAGATAAGTCTTTTGAAATGAGTAGAAACTCTTTTTTTAAAACTTGTTTTTGACATTTCACCTGTAAACATATTTAATTATCATGCTGAAGTATGAGGGAATCGTTTTGCATATTTAATTATCATGCTGAAGTATGAGGGAATCGTTTTGCATATTTAATTATCATGCTGAAGTATGAGGGAATCGTTTTGCATATTTAATTATCATGCTGAAGTATGAGGGAATCTTTTTGCAATTAGGGGGTTTAGGATTTAACTCCATAATCCTCTGGAGGAGTTTAGATCTGCTGATTTGAACAGTAAAGGAAATGCCATTCAGCACACAGCCTCTACATGGCCTCCACATCCACAATAAAAGAAACGCAAAAGCAGTTTACTGTAGCATTCAAGAATGTGAATTCATATCACAAACAGCTTTCACTGCATCACACAGGAAAACATAAAAACTGGGTCCTACATTCCAGCCACATCACCAGTTTCAATGCTACCAATTAATTTATTTTTGACCAAAGTAACACAATATTCTAGCTATCAATGTGCGCACAGTGCAAGACAAATGTGAAAGCCAAGTAACTTAAGTGGAAGAAAGCAGTAAGTGCCTGGGAGCTGGGAGGTCACCAAGATGAGATAGGAGTCTACTGGGGTCTGGAAGGAGGTGAAGCATAGCTGCAATTGGAACCATAGTGCCACTGGGACACTGGAATCAGATTAAACTGCACCCAATAAGCAGGTACAGTGCAGGGATCCTGCAGTTAGAGGCACAGAGTATACTAATAAAGTCCTTCACAACAACAACTGGGGACAAGTACACTGAACGCAAAACCAAGCTATGGATACAATCAGAAACCATTACTGACATTACTGACCCTGCGAAATAACTGGTCATAAACAAAGGAAACAAAACAACAAGGAGCTGGAGAAGTGACCTGGAAGCCGTTTGGTTTAATTACCAGGCACAGGCCCAAGCTGGCACTCCGGATTTTGTGTCAGTCTCCAAATATCATTCAGTGCTTCGTTTCATGCCAATTAAGCTAAACCTATATTTTGAAAGCCATCGACCGGATGATCTGGTTAGACAGGATTGTGTGCAGACTGTGGCAATGGAATCAATGGAATCTGCAGGATCTTTGATTGTGACTACAATACGTTTCCTGTAGGAATAAATAGTTATTGTCTGTTTAAATAATGTTTAAAAGACACAGCATTCTCCCCAGGGTCAGAATAACTTTCAACTGCGGCAGGCACATTATGATAAATCTAACTCAAGTAAGTGTTATGCATGGCACTGTCTACCAATAACAGCGTAGAAGTTTCAGTGCAGTCCTGCCATGTTAGTCACAAGCAAACAGAGCAAGGCAAGGTCCGTTCATCAGGCGACAATGGAAGGAACCTATGTGGTCTTGAAAGCTTGTATTTTTAAAATGAATATACCAGTAATTGAAAGTGTGACTAACATGGAGTATACGAGTAAATGAACAGCTTCCTAAAACTCACTGAAGACCGAGGAGTTTACCGCAGTGTAGAACTCCAGTTTACAACCCTACTTTATTTCGTTTAAAAAAATTCATTTTTGTTCTAAATAAGAAGTAGTTTCAGGCAAACAGCAAAAACCAGGAACGAGAGAGGTTTACCCGAGCAGATTTCCTATGTGCAACCAAGTCGCAGGTTAGGGAAGAATCTGGGGGACCAATAACCGACATGATAAAAAGCAGTGCCCAGCATACCAACAAGACTATTGCCTCTCACCTGAGCAGAGAATGCCTTTGTGCCGGGCGCAGGAGAAGTCGTCGCACTCACAGAACGTCCCGTATATCTTCCCAAACTCGCTCTCATAGCAGAGGCACTGACTGCAGCTGCACTCCCCCCTGCCACTGCAGATCTGCTTCCCCTCGGCCTCCCGGCACATGGTCTGGTACATGCTGTCCTCGCCCTCCTGGCACTCGCACTGGGCTCCCAGGTACCCAGGATCACAGCTGCAGATGCCACACTGGTAGGTGCCGGTGCTGCTGCACTTGGTGCTGTTGTTCTCTGTCTCCGTGGTGCATCCGCAGGTACACTTGTAGTTGACAGTGACCTCCAGAGTATCCTTAAAGCCGACGGGTTTGATAGTGAACTTGTGCCTGGTGTCCTCAGTAGGGCAGCCTCTGGCGTTCACAGATACATTGAAAGAGACCTGACAGAAAACAAAGCAACAAAGAGTTATTCTAGCAGGAGTTTTCCTTTCAGTGCGACCTAATGTTTAAAATTCGCAATTAGCATCTAAAAAGCCTATAATTGATAAATTGCTTTTACTGACAGTGTCTGGGGATCAATTGTATACAGTTTTTAGATTTATTTTTATTTTTGTGAAATGTACACAGTGTCACAGAACATAGTATTAGGACACATCTGGCAGATGTTTTCTTTTCTTCAATTGCTGAGGGAGTTCTCTTCAAGAAATGAAAAGTAGTGTGTAATACAAGTTAAAACAGGGGACTGCCCCCCACCCCCCAAAGTAAATTACTGTGAAATGGAAACTGTTCCAATCCAACACAACTGGAATATACTATTCTTCTTGTATTGGGCAGGAAACCCTTGCCATCCTTTGCCCATTCCAATTCCACGTCCAAACCGAGACACAGCAGGGTTGCTGGTATTCTGCCCGCTTTTAAAAGGTTACACTTGTATTTTGCGAAGTCATGGGTTCCCCAATTTTCCAAGACCTTAGACCTCCTAACCGACAACCCTCACCCAATTAATCCATCTGATATGTAAAGCTACATCCTGTTATGACAAGCATTGGAAATGAAGATTATAAAACATACAATAGAGTGTCAAGTTAGTAAGACATCACATAACAGCAGCTGATACATTGCACATAATAATTGTTCTCCCAGCCTTGCTTTGGCAGGTGTCAGAATCATAATTGTATGTATTGAAACTGCATTCTGTACATCATATTTCCTTGGAGAGATTTGCAACCTAGTGGCAAAATAAGAGATCTGTTTCAGATTTCCCAATTGTAAACACAGCTTTGATTAGAGCACACAGGAAAACACTGCATTTAACAAGCACATTCTGCAGGGCAGAAAGCTGATATTTGTAAGGCGTTTGTAGGAGTTGCCAACACACTTCTCAATTCAACATGACTATTCCAAGTAGGCAGGGCCTAGAGAACTGCAGTACAATTAGAAAGGGCGACATTTTCAATGCTGTTTTTCCCCACTTAAAGAAATTATATTAATCTCGAAAAAATTACAATAAACAGCTTCTACAGTACAAGCCCAAACCAGTAAAACTTACAGTGTCTCCGATTTTGAGGTCCCCGCACTTCCTGAGCCCTGGGCGTGGCCGTCCGTCCTGACAGGTGGCTGTGAAGGACAGATTAATGTCTTCCGGATGATCCCAGACAGTCAACTCCACTTTAGAACGAATACTCTGGAAATCCACAGGAACACAAAGGGTTAATAAAAGGACCTACAAGGATGGGTTTTCTCTTTTCCCCCTCCCCCTCACTCTCCCTTAGACAGCCCACAGCAGCAGCAGCAGCAACACAACACAAAACTACAACAACACAAAACAAACATTCTTGCCAAATATTAGTTGACTGGATGTAATGTTCTAACCCCACCTCAATTTCCTAGAACTTAAAAGTGCATCAGCATAAACACAGGAGCCACATATCAAAATGGCAATGCATCAGTACAGCTTGTGCCATTTAGCCCACAAAGCTTTCAGTCTTTAAATAATAAGTGGAAACCATAAAATGAAAAGGTAATCTCTAATTCAATGTACAGATGAACCCGTTTTATATCACGATTGCCATGCAGGCATAATTCATGATATAAAGCGGGCTCCACGTTTGCCTATGACAGCACATTATGAGTGACAGAAAAAAGAAAGAAAACTAACGGTGAATTATAGTTTGTGTCATTATCTAAAAAAAAGGTATGAATTGTCAACTGATGAGAGCTATCGATTAGGCGTTGATTTTTTTTTTAGTGTGCAGAAAGAAGAAAAATGTGGTGATGTTGGTGTTTTGTAACTGAACTGTATCCCGTTAAGACCGTCCATGCAGCATTTGACAGGCTGCACAAAATGTGACAATAAGCAGGTTTGTGAGATGATATTAAGAGGTAATTTCTCAGAACATACGGTGCATGGCGAGTGGTTTTTGAAAGATCGTGACAATAAAACAGGGCAGGATATTAAGCAAGGCGATATAAAAAACAAGTTAATCTGCATTACCAAGTTAATAAATAGCAAGACCATTTATACTTGTTTTAGTAAAGCGACACCAAGACGCTTAAAGACGCAGGGGGTCTCTTTACGTACAAAGCAGTGGATGTCAATACAGTTGTGCTTTATCTCTAACTGAGGCATCCTGGCGAGTTATTAACCCTGTTATCAGTATCACTAAATATAATAAGACATCCTTTCATAACACATGCTACACATGTAAAACGGCTCTTAATTGTAAATTTCAAAGTTTATATTCCATTGTCAGGTTTGATAAATACTTACATTATAGGCATTGATGATCAGCTGTATTATGTTCTTGGAGTCCTGGTCAAGAATTTCCACAGTCGTCCCTGGTATCAGTGCAGTAAAGTTCTTTTCAAAAGGGGAACAAAATCAAACAAAACCAATAAAGGACATTATTCCGCTCACGTCTCCAATATCCGCAGGGCTGAAAAAATGCATGGGCCAAAAACAAACCAACACAAACACACAAAATGCATGGGCCAAAAACAAACCAACACAAACACACAAAATGCATGGGCCAAAAACAAACCAACACAAAAACACGAAATGCATGGGCATTGCTTTTATACTGAATGCCTTACAGTAACCTTTCACTGGCTGACACCCCCCAGGCCGCTCAGTGCCTTACCTTGTAAATCACGTATAGCCTTTTTGTCACAGCGAAGATGAGATGGATGTTGTTTTCTGCCAGTTTTTCCCCCAGAAGTGCAAGTGATGGATAATCCTGCAGAGGCAAAAATAAATAAATAACAAATACACCCATCCTTCCCATTGTAGCTCAGGGACATTGCTTTTCCAAGGCAATTAGGGAGGGGAGTTGTCGCTCTACACTGTGATTACAGTATCTGCCTTTCCCTTGTGCATTCAGTTCTTTCTGGAAAGGAAAACCCTGTTACTAGAACTTCTGAAACTCATCTTATGACTCTGTTAGGAAGGGCATTAATGTTTCCATCCAGAAGAAGTCAAGCCTAAACAGCCACACAACATGTTGGGGCTCCCTAGTCAGCCATTCTTCAAACCCACATTTAACAGGCCTTGTTGACCTAATATATGGAGAAAATCTGCAATAGCATCTCACAACACACAACACAGCAAAGTAAAGCCACACACAATACAGCAAAGTAAAGCCAAGTCACACACAACGCAGCAAAGTAAAGCCACAGTCCTTCACCATCTTTGTGGAGCCGCTGTACTCATTCTTCTCGTTCAGGTGACACTGCCCGTCGTGCGGCTGGACCACTCCGCCCAGTCTGCCGTCCAGCGCGAGGTGTGGAACGTCATCCGTGGTGAAGACCAGCAAGTGGAACGCCTCCTTCCTCCAGCCAATCTTGTCCTGCAGGGGTCAAATAGGGTCACGTTCAGGGAAGTTAGAGCCAAGCCTTGGACTTTGGCTCTGGAAAAGCTACTAACACTCATTGTACTAGTGACCATGTGAAAACTCTGCACTGGGTGGGAGATAACTAGTTTTGTATTTACAACATTCACATTACACACCGTATGTGTGTGTGTCCTTCTAGTTCAAAAATTTTTCTCAACACTTTAGTTGTTTCTACCTTCAGTTAATGGTAGGTTGTTCCTTTAATTAACTTTGTAGGCATTTAAACTAAAGCAAATGTTTATTAGGTGGCAACCATGCTAGAAATAAAATGGTTAATGCAGGCATGCCGAAAATGGACCTTGATGATCTGAAAGACAAGGAGAAATAAACAAACGACTGCTGGCTAAATGGTCTTCTAATTATTGAGCTCACTGTGGCTCTCTAAGCTTGAGAAGAGCTGTGTTTAATAGGAGCTGCCCAAAGTAACTAATCCTCTGAAGTCCCAAGTGAGCTATCTAACAGCTTGCTTCCACCATAAATCAATGGGAAACATATAAAAATGGATCTCGTTCACAAATAAGATCATATGGCACACTACAAAGAGCCATGTCACAGTGTGCTGAAAAACAGCGGTGTGCATCTGCAGACACAGGACCTGAGCTGTAAGAGTCTACAAAAAACAGCTGAATCATCACAAATTTCTTCCAAAAGCATTTTTTTTCTTTTACAGCCTACAGTGATTGCACATACTGCAGCAAGTCTCTGCTGCACCAAATTATTATTATTTTAATACACGAAACATTTACCAGCTTGGTTACAATGCACCTCAAAAATGTGTTATTCAGAAGATATACAGAGAGAAGGTAGTGTGTACTTCACTAGCCAGACCACTTGATTGCTGGCAGATGCTGCATATACAATTTTATCACAATTGGATAAGTGGTTCTCTAAACATAAGTAATACTGCAAGTGTGACATAAGTACATATTTAACGTCTGAAGGACATCTCTGTATATTCCCAGACTCTGACTCCAACAAGTTACATGCATAAGAATGTCTTAGCACACATAAAACAAATATAAAGTTATTTTTTCACGTGTGTATATTATTATTATTATTATTTATTTCTTAGCTGACGCCCTTATCCAGGGCGACTTACAATTGTTACAAGATATCACATTATTTTTACATACAATTACCCATTTATACAGTCGGGTTTTTACTGGAGCAATCTAGGTAAAGTACCTTGCTCAAGGGTACAGCAGCAGTGTCCCCTACCAGGGATTGAACCCATGACCCTCCGGTCAAGAGTCCAAAGCCCTAACCACTACTCCACACTGCTGCCCACAGTATAGTGCCAGAGACGCAGGGCACTTAACTGTTTGTTGTTTTGTATCGACTCTTTGTGTACGTCGTCAAACCCAACACTGTTTCAATCAAACTTCGGCTTTCAACAGATTTGGACCAGGCTGGATGTGGTACTATGCCAGAAGCATACTGTCATTAGAGCTCACACCTGCTACTGGAAGGTTTACACAGTGGCTTTTAATAGTATATTTCTGACTATAAAATTAATCAACCAGGAAGCGGAAAAATATTGTCTGCACTGCAAAAATAGCATTTTGGTTGTTATCGTGAATGGTACTGGTGAAAAAAAAAAAAAAAGTAGCTTTTCAGCTTGCGTCTGTATGTGCCACTGTCACTGCACGAAGTTGGAATTGGAAGTTTCAAATACATTTAAAAAAAATAATAATACTTCTGCTTGCACCGATATTGTGGTACTTTTAGGATGAAGAGCAATAGTCCTCAGGGTTTGCAACAATTAAACAGTTGGGAATGCTGTTATCTTGAATGGCTCTGTTGAAATCTGCAGCTCAGTTTTAAAAAAACACCATGTAATTGTGAGAACATCCTGACATGCGACTGAGGGGATCAACAAACACATTTCAGAAAAAGGACCCTACAATTAGCTGCTTTTGGTGAACATTTCAATAAACACCTTTGCAGTTCTAATTATATCTATTTTCTCCAACGATCACCTATTGTACAAAAACACTACCCATCAGCCACCGTGGCACGGCACACTAGTGCACCAATGTGGCTGGATAAACCGTGCCAGAGAAGAGTTGCAAATAAACAACGTTTACAGCAAACACAGGGATTAGAGTGGTTGCCTTCTTGTTGGGGCAGCACTTACCTTAGACTAACAAAAATGTGTTAACCCTAAAAAGATGGACTAGGCATTAGCATGAATATATATGTAGATTCTTTATGAATACAACCATATTAGCTCAACCACTGATTGAGACATTTTACATGCTGTTTATATATATATATATATATATATATATATATATATATATATATATATATATATATTGCATACATACATACACACATGTATATAAAAAGAGCATATTTTACAAAAGAAAGTATAACACATACATATGAACATACATAGAAACCATAGTAAACATTTCTTAAGCTGCATTGCAGGGGTGTGCTAGAATGGCTAGGCGGTGCAATAGACTGCCTCACCTTGCACACCGCGGCCTGCAGGATGGCATCGAACCCCCCCTCAGGCGCGTCCCTGTTCCGAGACACCATCTGCTTCTGCACTTCCTCGTTGAACCGGTCCACTTTGTCAGTCAGGGAGAGGAGGTGGCGGAACCCAAAAGACGGGACGCAGTTTGGGAATAGCTTGTATCTGCAGGAGGCAAAAAACACACAAAAGCTACAGGTCAGTACATTTTCACTTGAATATTAATTGAACTCCTGGCATTGAAGTTTGGAACACAAGAAGACATGTTCGTTACAGTGTTTCCCACAAGTATTGACAATGTTCATGCTTTCAAGCATAATGGCAAGGGCATAACATACATATGCAAAGAGGCATGACAGGGGGTGAGTTACTGTGAGGTAATCACACCTAACCTACGTATGCAATGAGGCAAATTCCTTTTAAAGGAAAAGAAAAAAGGAACCGATATTTTAGAGAGATAATTGCTGTGATTGTGCAACTGCTTTCACTTGGAGCCAATCTAATTGACTAAAAGTAACTTCAATTTAAATAATTTGTTGCCACTGTGAGAAGCTCATTTTCACAGAATACTGCCAATTGCAATTTTGATCAGTGTTGGAATTGCTTAAAAGGGAATTGTAATTGAAAACCAGGAACGGCCCTGGCCTGCTCTCTCACCCGTTGCAGGGGTTGTTCCGATATTTTGCCGCTGTGTAGGAGAACGGGGATATATTTTTGTCCACGAACGAGCCAAAGCCCAGACGGAAATTGCTGGTGAGCTTTTTCATTTCTTCTGCCAGTTTGGTGCCCAGGTTGCGGATGGTGTCCAGGTCGTCCTTCATGGAGAGGGAGAGGTCCATCAGGTAGTAGAGATCCACGGGATAGTCCTCCACCTGCCGCACCTGCACCCCAAAAGAGGTCTGGTCACCTACCGCAAAGGGAACAAAGCAGAACTCCTATTACAGGTCTCAAAGTGGCAAGCATGCGGTTTCCAGCGTCAGTTCCACCAGTTCATAGCCGTTCCTCCAGCCCCTATGATTTAGCTGTTCATACACATAATGAACATGTTCATGTCTATAATGACATTTCAAAACCCAATTCCACATGACACACAGTTATAGGAAATGATCCCACATCACAATGCATTTATATTACTGCATGTTACACCATGCGTGCAGGCAACCCTTTACAGACCTCAAGAGGGATGACTATTCATTGATTTTAACAGTAGCACGTCTGTTTTTTATATGAAGAGGGAGCTGGATACAATTGATTTTATTGTGTTCCTGTTTAACAAATTGACTGTATCCAAGCAGGCAATTTCACAATGTCAGACCAGATCAATATAAAGACCTGTTCCTATTGAGCCCACGCTCTCTGGCACTACACCCTTTTTCTTTTTTGGAAGAGGATCAGTTCTCTGTTGAGACTATGTATCCCTGTCGCTTTGGAAGTTATGATACTATAATAAAGGTATTGCACTATACTGGGTACCTGCACTGTGTATTTCTTTCTTTCCATATTAAAGCATAGATTAAACTACTATTCCACATCCCTGTGAACTTTCACCTTACCGGGTCTCAAATTGAGAGCAATCTTCTGAGGCATTATCTGAATAACATCGTACTGGGTGGGACCGGAGCCCTTGGAGCTTAAAGGCATATTCTTGAGCACCGCCATGCTGCTGCTAGGACTCTGGATAAAGTGCTTCTCACAGCCCCTCTTCATTAGGCTTTCCCTGTAGTCGCATCTTGATGTGACTGTCCTCCTACTGCCGAATTCCTAGGAATGGAAGAAAAGGGAGCTGCTTTTACACTTCTGAATATTATTATTATTATTTATTTCTTAGCAGACGCCCTTATCCAGGGCGACTTACAATCGTAAGCAAATACATTTCAAGTGTTACAATACAAGTAATACAATAAGAGCAAGAAATACAATAACTTTTGTTCAAGCAAAGTACAAGTGTGACAAACCACAATTCAATAATACAGCAGATAATAGTGATAGTTACATCAGGATATGATTAAATAGTGATAGTTACATCAGGATGTGATTAAATACAAAGTACTACAGGTTAAACACTTGGCAGATTACAGTATTCTGAAGTACAGGATTAAATGCAGTAAAATAGGGGGCAGATAAGAGCAAAATAAAGCACATTTACATGAAGGGTGATAGTGTCCCAGGATACAAACAGAGGAGTTCTACAGGTGCTGTTTGAAGAGGTGAGTCTTAAGGAGGCGCCGGAATGTGGTCAGGGACTGGGCAGTCCTGACATCTGTAGGAAGGTCATTCCACCACTGCCGAGCAAGGGTGGAGAAGGAGCGGGCTCTGGAGGCAGGGGAGCGTAGCGGAGGTAGAGCCAGTCTTCTAGTGCAGGCGGAGCGGAGAGGTCGAGTGGGGGTTTAGGGAGAGATGAGGGTCTGGAGGTAGCTGGGTGCAGTCTGGTCAAGGCATCTGTAGGCTAGTACAAGAGTCTTGAACTGGATGCGAGCGGTGATCGGGAGCCAGTGGAGCGAGCGGAGTAGTGGAGTAGCGTGGGCGAAGCGAGGCAGAGAGAACACCAGGCGGGCAGCAGAGTTCATATTCACTGAACTCTGTGAACTTCAACTCTTCAGTGAAAACAAGACCGCTCTCTCACGGAGTTATCCTGACTGCATGAATGAATGAATGAATACAGAAATAAATATGCAACAAAAGTAAAGTGGGGAAATAGTAAAGAGCACGAAAGGAAAGACCCAATTTACTCTCCATCTCCACTCAAGAGGTTCCTTTATATTTGTAGTAGGCTATCATTTTATTACAGGGTTTCTTTCTTTCTTTCTTTCTTTCTTTCTTTCTTGGATTTTTTCCAGCATGGAATCATACTATACGCTTTGGTTTCATTTTTTTTTTTTTAATTCCTTCCAGCTCCTTTTGAAAGGAAATGTTAGCTACTTGGGGTTTGTGGGTTTGTAGGCAAGAGGCAGGAGGATTTTATTTGACTGCATTGCTAAAATAAGCTGTTCTTTAATGGCTGTTTGACAAAACAAATGTGGTCCAAGCACTTGATCTGAGAGCAGGGAGGATGTGATAGATCTGCTACCAGTCACTGCAGTTCATGATATCAAGCATGGATGAAAATAAGACTCTGATTGCATAGAGCTTGATTAGCCACAGTGCATATAGGTACCAAGCTCAGGTGTGTTTTACTGGAGTAAAAGCAGTAATGGATCAAACTGCTATGCAATGGAAGTCTGATTCCCATCCCTGAAGTGAATGAATAGTTTGATGGCAGCAGAATAAACGGACCTGAAAAGTGAAAAAGAACCTAAATCATCCACAGAGAAAAGATAAGGACTGTGCAAGAAGGTTGCTTTGCTAGGTGACACTATGTACGTATGTAATATATACGCCACCTAGATTAACTGATGTGTTTTAATGTTAAAAGAAACTGTCAAAAAACACTAAAAACAGAAGCAGGGTCATACCTCTTGGGCACACCAGGCACAGTCTGGGTGGATGAGAAGGCACTCTTCACAGGAGGTGTCACTGCCACTCATGCAAATATTGAGACCTTTCGCAGAAAGCAGAGGCATGTGTGACTTGCAATACATTAAAAAAAAAAGTTTACAGCATTTTTTTTGTATAACTATATCATCTTTTTTGCAACCTTATAGCCTAAATAGACTAGTCATAGATTATACAAACTTCATTGGTGACATTTTCACGTCATTAATACTAATCATGTTAATAAAAAAAAAACAAAAAACAGTTCAATGGCTGGTTTCACAGACCCGGATAAGCTTTGGACAACCTCATGTTAACTTAGGTAAAATAGTCCTCAATTAGTGTGAGGATTGTGAAACCAGACGCAAAGGTTCAGATACAAACATTCCGTCATCACACGCAGCCGGCTCCGTACTGGTTTTTGTTCGTATAGCAGGGAAGCAGTTACGGAACCACTGGTGTGGCCCTTGGCGTGTAGACGTCATTATGGCAGCTGCATAACATTGTAGGTAACCAAAATAAGATAATCGAGAAGTCTATTATTTTTCAAACTGTGAGACGACTGCGTTCAAACTTCAGTTTAACTTAACCAACTCCATTATTCAAGAAATTAAAGTCCGCCCCCCCGCCGGTCTTACCTTTAACATTCTGAATGAATAATTCCAAAACCAAATAGGTAACTAAGACAACATGAGAAACATATTTCCTTTCCAACATGATTGCTTGTGCAGTTCCTTGGATGAAAGTTAAGCCTGGTGTTCAGAGATGCCTGGATTAGAGGTGTGTATGATTACTTGTCTTTCTCTGGCACTGCGTTGAAAGCAAACACTAGAAGCTGTATTAAATCCTCATTTCTGTGTGCAGCTGGCGAGTTTTCGGCTAGGAAATTGAAACAAGTCCCCCCTCGCCCGTTTCTACTCCGGCAAAGTATCCAGTGGAACTCATCATAATGCCAGCAACGCTGGAAAACAATATAAACCGCTGTGTCACAAAAGTAAATAACCCATCAAAGCAAGCGCAGCCGGCTAAACAAGTTTTCTTCTTTAAGTAATCCTTTGCTTTGGATAGTGTACATATATTTTTTGTGTTTTAATTTGGTAGAAAATGCTTTAATCAACAAGCCATTCCGTATTTTTTCCTTTACTTTTAAACACACTGACATTGGAAATATGTTTTCGTGTTTTCTCGCTAATGTATTCCCGGCTCACTCACTCTTCCTCTCACAGCCGCACACCAAAGTTTTCTCAGACAGTTCACAGTGGGGATACGAAATCTCCGCCCATTTTGCGGGGGGAGGGGAGGGGAGGGGAGGGGAGGGGAGGTGAGGTGGTGGCTCCACTATACTGTCTTTACCGATAGACTCACTCACAATTAAAACGTGTGCCTTGAAGTTGTATAAAACAGCTATACAAAAGCACGATACAATTATTTACCAGCAGCATGAGAAAAAATGGTAATAATTGGGACTGCTTGTATAATTTAGGTGTTGGTTTGATATAATATAAACTGATTATTATTATTATTATTATTATTATTATTATTATTATTAGTAGTAGTAGTCGTAGTCGTAGTCGTAGTAGTTTATTTGTAGTATTTTTACAGCACTTAGGAATCACCCTGGATTGCATCAACCCTATCTGTGGTTATCCCAGCATAGTTGATGTAGGAAAATATACGGATAACACGTAGGGCCAGAAAGTGGTACGCCGTCCAATGTGGTACGTGTACCAAAACTTGACCCACATAACGCCAGAAAATTACACATCACTACGAACCAGACAAACTGTAGATAACGCACCAAATCGTATACATTTGCAATTTTACATAACCCAATTTGTTGCTCATCAGTTAAAGTCACACACATTTGCTGAATTGTGAAAAAAATAAAATGATATTAAGAATAATTTTAAACGGCCAAACTCAGTACAATATACCCACTTCAGACAGGCGTTTCCTTGTTTTCTGAGCTAAAATCATACCCTTTTTTGACGTTTTAACGCGTACCACAAAATAACAGTGCACCGGTAGAGTAAAATGAGCAAAGTTCTTAAAGCTATTGGAATCAATGTATTCTACCAGTAGAGATAGTGTAGTACCTACTCCAATGAGGACCATTACTTTTCTGTCTGAAAATCTTGTGTTTATGCGCCATCTAGTGGACACATACTGCTGGTTTCGCAGCCCCTGGTTAGTAGGGATCTTGGACTGCCTTGTCACAGTAAGGTATGCCACGGTTAATGCTAATCAGGGTCAGTGATACCAGTTGATTAAATATCAATGATTGATTTTACAGACTAAAAATGTGTAGCATAAATATATATGTATTAAGAATTCCAAACATCTGATGCCTTTATTTATTGTGAGAGAGTATCAGAATGCTTTCCGAGTTGAGCCTCTATTTCTCAGCATGAAGAAAAGTTTTGACAATTTTCTATATATAGATAGAAGATATAACTGCAGTGTAGCAAAAAAAATAATGTGGATGTACATAAAATGTTTAAATGATTAAAACATTTTAAATGAATTATTTTTTTTTTTTTCACCATTTAAACCCTTTTCATTTCTGTATAATTCAATAAGTTCCAGGTCTGGGTGCAGTGAGGGCTGATTACATTTGAGTCCTGCACCCCCTAGTCTCGAACACTTAATGAGACAAAACAGAAGCACAGCATGGTTGCAAGTGTTTATTATTTTAAATACTGCAAGTATATGAACACTTACAACAGGCAAGTCATTTGATTTGTTCTAAACACTTCAACAAAATGAATAATTCTAAAGATTTTGCATTGGCCCATCTATTTTTACACAATGCCAAACAGTTAAAATTGTATTTTGCATGATTGCTTGATAAATGTTATTCAGAATTTTCAACCAGTTATTTTCCAAGCTAAAAGTTAATCAGATTACATCTGCACATTCATTTTGCATTTTAACACTTTACCATTCCCATTAATCAATTCCACTGTAAACTTGATAAAGCAAGTAGATAAATGTGATCCTGCTCAACTATCTGTTCATGGTAAAATAGTGTAAAATAATCTTTACTGATAAAATAACACTGCACACTGTTGCACTGGTCATATCCTATGATACAATAAGACACAGAGCTGTATTCCTAAAGCATTAGCATGGCTGCATTTTGTGCAGGCACATTGAGGTTCTGATGGGCTGGTGTTTAGTATTTCCTACTTCCAGGGTAGCTGTAGTCCAGTGTTGCCCTTGGAGCGCTGTTGTTATACGGCTTCATTTGCACGCCAGATGAACCCTAAAATGAATTACATACAACATAAGAACATTTGGAAGTGAGAGGAGGCTCTTCGGAACATCAATGCTGGTCTGGTTCATAACAGTTCATTGACTCCAGAGCATTGTCAGGTCGGTTCTTACGGAACTCCAATGATTCAGAATTGAGAATGTGGCTTTGTAATCCTATCCTATCCCATCCACTCCCCACACACTGTGTCTGCATCTCTAACCTTCTGTGCTAAGTCTGTCTCCACTCAATTTCTATCTGTGTCCTCTGGTCTTCATCTCTGTGCTTAAAGTGCTCAAGCTAGTCTCCGCTAACCCTTCTTTGTTCTAGGCCTAATAGATTCAGCTCCCTCAACCTTCCAAACTTTTTTGCACACATAGTTGCGCACTCTAAAGTGTGGTGGTGGCAGGATGAATTGGCTTCACTGGAGTAAAAAATAAAAAAAATAAAAAAATAAAAGAAAAACTGTAGTAAATAAATGGCCTGGAGAGAATATTGCTGTGCTAATACGATATAAGTAGATACTCTTTGGCTGGAAACTATTTTTGCAAGTGGGGACTTATGTGCCAACAAATACATTCATAGAAATGAATGTTAACTTCTTGAAAAAAATCCAAAGCGCCTCTCTCATGTTTCAGAAACTTACTCTAATATCATGATAACCATCATCTTCATCATCATCATCATCACCATAAGGAGATCCATATTTCATCCCGTTGGTTCTGGGTAGCTGGGTTGGTTTCATTGGCCCAGGTGAGTATGGATTGTTATATGGATTTGTCTGGCCACGGTTTCCAATCCTTCCCTTATTATTGCTTATGTGAACATCATCATTCTCCTCATCATCATCATTGTAAACATTACCCCGTTGTGGGTAAGAAGGGGGGCCTGGATTCAGCCCATTCCTCTTCACCTGGCTGTTCTGATTCCAGTCACTACCTGCTTGCACCTTTGGGAAGGTAAAGGGGCTGGTAACATGGCTGTTAGTCATGGCTGGATTCTGCAGACCAAATGTCCCGCTTTGTTTTTTTGCAACAAGGATTCGATCATTATCATCGTCCTCATTATCCTCAATGTCTTTACGCCTACAAAATATAAAGATCAGCTTCAAACAGAGACCATCATGTCACAATACAAACAGTGATAGCATAAATAGGAGACTGTGTGACAAACAGTGATAGCATATATAGGAGGCTGTGTGGTCCAGTTGTTAAAGAAAAGTCCCCAGTTCAAATCCCGGCTCAGCCACTGACTCATTGTGTGATCCTGAGCAAGTCACTTAACCTCCTTGTGCTCTGTCTTTCAGGTGAGACGTAGTTGTTAAGTGACTCTGCAGCTGATGCATAGTTCACACACCCTAGTCTCTGTAAGTTGCCCTGGATAAAGGCATCTGCTAAATAAACAAATAATAATAATAAATAATAAAAAAATAATATATGGTTGATGGTCAAAAATGCAGTGATCAATACAGAATTTGAAGTCTTTAACTTGGTAAAACCTTCAGCTCCTGAAGATCAATTTAAAAAAGTACAGCACCTGCTTTATTACAGCGTGCAAGCGTTTTAAATAAAGGAAGCTACAGCTTTTGCTAATGAAGAGGTGTGTTCGGGTGTTCTCCATTGTTTGGACCTACTCCTGTGTGTCAAAAATATTTAGATTCAATTTGACTTCTATGAAGACATGTTCTAGGGCTGAAAACACCAGCTCGTTCAGAAACCGATGAGAAACACCATGGACAAAATATAACTGTCACTGATATGCCAATCAAATTTAGACCTAACTTCAACATCAAAATGTAATCATCTTGACAGAACTTACACACTTACCTATACATTTTCAATAAGATTTATTTGCATCAAAAGCCTATTAAATGTCTGGAGAACGTTTCTGTTTAAACATTTATCAGCCTTCCCCCAGTGGTGTTAGTTAGGAGAAAGTGCATTTGCTTTAACCCATGCCACATCAATTACATGTATATAGTGTTCTTCATAAAAAAAAAAAGAAAACAGCCTAACCTTAAAAACCCAGAAGTAAAAAAAACCCTAGCCCACAATGTTTTCGTCAAATCCTGGAAAACTCTCTCTACCTATATATAGATATCCCAGTGACACAGGATACTGCAAAGTGTTCTCTCTGCCTCGCTTCGCCCACGCTACTCCACTACTCCGCCTGCTCCACTGGATCCCGATCACCGCTCGCATCCAGTTCAAGACTCTTGTACTAGCCTACAGATGCCTTGACCAGACTGCACCCAGCTACCTCCAGACCCTCATCTCTCCCTACACCCCCACTCGACCTCTCCTCTCCGCCTGCACTAGAAGACTGGCTCTACCTCCGCTACGCTCCCCTGCCTCCAGAGCCCGCTCCTTCTCCACCCTTGCTCCACAGTGGTGGAATGACCTTCCTACAGATGTCAGGACTGCCCAGTCCCTGACCACATTCCGGCGCCTCCTTAAGACTCACCTCTTCAAACAGCACCTGTAGAACTCCTCTGTTTGTATCCTGGGACACTATCACCCTTCATTTAAATGTGCTTTATTTTGCTCTTATCTGCCCCCTATTTTACTGCATTTAATCCTGTACTTCAGAATACTGTAATCTGCCAAGTGTTTAACCTGTAGTATTTTGTATTTAATCATATCCTGATGTAACTATCACTATTTAATCATATCCTGATGTAACTATCACTATTATCTGCTGTATTATTGAATTGTGGTTTGTCACACTTGAACAAAAGTTATTGTATTTCTTGCTCTTATTGTATTACTTGTATTGTAACACTTGAAATGTATTTGCTTACGATTGTAAGTCGCCCTGGATAAGGGCGTCTGCTAAGAAATAAATAATAATAATAATAATAATAATAATAAAAGGTAAAGTGTGTTTCTTGTAAGCGTTGCTCTTCTGTTCTGTAACCTTTAAAGTTCAAACTTTCATTTTAAACAGTAACAGGAATGTTACAATGTTTCATATCTGGTCACTATGGTTCCATGAGGTTTTCTGTGTGGTTTAGTTTATTCACTTTGTGCCCGCAGGCAGGGCCAGCACAGGTACATCTCAATAGTGCAGCACTAAAAAAAGAGACCTAAAACAGACCATACTCAATAAAATAACAATACAACAATAAACTAATTCAAACAATTACTATACGTGTAAGAGTTGCCCTGTGTTCAAGACAGCAAGGCCGTTGTAGTTTTAAGTATATTTTTGGAAATAAAGGCTTTACTGTACCTTATTGCCACAGCTATGAGACCTCCAGTCAAACCAAGTATAATAACTGCGGACACACAACCCACTATAATAGTGATCATTTTAAAATCTAAAACGAAACAAAACATTATTAGGAACAATTCACAACTGCATGCAATCCCATTATCTGAAATCTAAATAAAACACGAGAATAAAGAAGTGAAATGTAGTTTAAACTCCCTCTGCAAGTTTTTGCTTTCTCAGTTGTCACATTATAGTGTGAACAGATAGTTTTTTTGCTGAGTTAATTAAGTTGATGTGATAACTGATGTGCGTTCACGTTTGTTGGACTAACTGTTATGGAAAATTATAAACTGTTCAAATTAAATATTTTTTCAAGATAACTATCAGATGTGTGTAACAATGTAAATATTACACACAGAAAGACAGTGCATTTCCAAATACTGTACCCCCAGCTTCTGATAACCTAAACAGCAAAGAAGGTCCTTTGTATGTTTCATCACAGTTGGAGACGTGATTTAAGGCAAGCAGACCCCACCTGTCCCCAGATTCCGATACTCTCTAATTCAATAACCTGCTTTTATCATTCTATTACTAGAGCAGTTTAGAGCTATGAGAGGAGTTCATGTCCTGATTTACCTGTATACAGGTTTGCAGTGTTTATCGATCATAGAGGCATTTAAATGAACATTAACATTTAGGGTATTTAAAAAACAACCCCCCCCCAAAAAAAATAAATAAAATAAAACATGTTTTCATGAATACCAACCTGTTGTTGTTGTTGTTGTTGTTGTTGTTGAATCCTTAGGCATGCATGATTTGTCGAGTACATCTACTTTATAATATCCATCTTTGCATTCACATGTTGGTGTAACGTCTCCTTCCTTGCATGTGGATGTTGTATCATTACAATTAAAATAATCACAGTTTTTCTTAGCTAATAAAAACAAAGAAAGCTCAAATTAAAGTTAACAGTTATCTCTAAAATGTTTGCATTATTTTTCACAAAATAGGAGCAAATTATAAGTAAACAGCTTTCAAATATTGACAGCATTACATTAATTTAATCTGTTGGAATCCTATAATGTTATCCTGAAACATGCATGTTACACTGCATTTATATCTCTTGATCTAGGAATGTCAATGTAGGTCCCATGAAAATCATAGTCATTATTTTTCAAGAAGAAACTAGTTACACCAGGATGCCTTGTGTATTGTGTTTCATTTAGATCGCCAGCAAGTGGTTTGTAAAGGACGTTTTCTTCACCACAGAATAAGAAGATATTATTATTTATAATATTATTATAATATTATTAATTATTATCATTCACTCCCTCCCACTGTATACCAGACTGATATTCTCAACAACGTATGCTTAATAACATATGCTACAATGTGCAACCAGAGGGTACACTGTACTACAGGGATACATGTGCATTTCAATCTGCCAGGGAAGCCGAGGATGGAAATCTGCAGCAAATCATCCTCTCTAGAATCACCTATGATTCTTGAGAAACAGCAATAATATTTGCAGCCTTGGACCTGCCAACCAATTACCTAGTGTTAGAACTCTATGTCAGATCTGTGGTCTTGCCCACTATGACTGAAACTGACTTGTGATAGGGAAATGTAGCTTTCTGATATTACAAAACCTATACCAGGGATACATTTGCACAAAATAAAAAGAGGAACAACATTAATATAACATTTAGAAATAAAGAATTAGTATCTTTATAGAATTTGTTCGGTTTTTGTTACAAATATGCACTGAAAAAAACCCTCACGTGTATATCCCGGTATTCCAATTGTGTTCAAGTATTGTTTTACATTTTTTTCAACTTCCGATTTATTTATACTAGACTCCACTGAAAATATATTTACAATGTCGACAGACACATCAATGCCCCCTCGAACACTGAACATCTTTATTTTTTCATTAACTCTGTAAAAAAAAAAAAAAAGTACAATTCAATATTTAGACAGTAGTGTAATGTCTTTATGTCTCTGTAAATATCAGGGGGTTGCTGTAGTGTCAATGTAACAAGCAGCTGTCACAGACTCACTCACTGCACATACTGTAAATAGAACCTCTGGTAACTTATCCTATAGTCTTATATTTTAAATACATTGAACACATTCTACTTGTAACTAAAGCAGAAGCATAGAAAGTGTGTAAATGAACATTATCAATGTATCGCCACACAGATCAACATATACAAGTAAACTTACTGGTTTGGGATTTTGGAACAGGTATAAGGGTCCAGACAAGTTCACATATTAAAGTTAGCTTATATTATTTACTAGGCTGTTGTACTGCTTGATAGTTAAGTTGCTTTCAAAGTGATTTTTAAGAGTCTTGTTAGCTTTAGAGGGATCTCTACCATAGGATAATGGACACTCTAAAACAATTCACTGGCAATCTATAGCATTAGATACATACAAATGTATTCACAGTACCTGATTTTCAACACAATTGTCTCTTTGTATCCATATTCATCACCGAAACCTGAACTGATCTGAAACAGACATGAAACATTATTATCTTTGAAAGATAAAGAGTAGGTACGGTATTTCAAAACATAAACCAACGTCCACCACTCACCGCTGATGTAACGTTGCGGTAGATTTCTGTATAACCTTCTGAATTTGTACTTGAGATGTCATCTTCAGATATATCAAATTGATGTATTATAGTTCCAGAGAAAGATTTTCCTTCAAAATAAACACACACATTAGATTCTGCTTATAATCAGACCCGGATTAACCAATGTGCACTTGCACAGGGCGCCCTGATCAAAGGGGGCACCGGTCACTGATAATGGGGGGGGGGGGGGGGGGGGGGGGGGGGGGGGGAAGAAAAAAAAAGAAAAAAAAAAAAAAAAGCGCAATAGGCTACGCATTTAAGCACATTTCCGTTTATCCCTCGGGGGATACCGTAGTTTAATAAGAACACGCCTGAAAAAACGAAAAAACAGAAAACGAAGGCGAAGGCACTTATCAATACTACTGCCGTATTTTATAACGTACATAAACGCAATCCGGCGCTGCTTGGTTTCACGTTCTCACCTCTTCTTTCCTGTAGTCCTAGAACGTTGATCTGATTGGCCAGTTGTAGAAAAGATTGGTCTTCTATTGGTTACAATTAAGTAGCTGGACTTGAGTTTGATGCAAATGACTGCAAAAAGGCCCATGACAAGAGGTAAAGGCACAGAGAAATATTAAACTTATTTACGTCCTTAAGGTAATCTAGCTATAAATCGTATGAACCTGAAATGAAACCGTAAAAAAAAAAAAGACTAGAACAAAGTAAAACCCATTTCAAGATGGATTCCCTGGCAAGAATATCTGTTTTGGCATATTATTGATATTTGATCATTTTACATGTATTTTATGAACGTATATTAACAGGGCTTGGTGAAATTACGACGGTTAAATTACTGCACACACGTCCGTACAGTTTTATACTTCACAAAACACTGCCACAAACGATAATATATATATATATATATATATATATATATATATATATATATATATATATATATATATATATATATATATATATATATATAAGGATTTTGATTTTATTATTATAATTATTCAAAATAATATATAACAATAATATAAATCTCATGTTATATTTTAAATGAAATTTCAGTGAGTAGAGCGCAGTTGTTAGATGATGATAAAAAAAAAGGCTATATAATTTACTACATAATAAAATAAGTATCGGGCTATAACAGAAGTAAACAGAAAATGTACTCCTAGTGTGTTACTTAAATTTGCCTGAAAATAGTTTGTGGGGTGGATGAAATCACAGGGGCTTCTAATGTAACTGGAAGAATATAAGCCGGTCCAGTTACAAGGCTAGATCCAACACTCACCTACAGCATGCTTTATTACTATTCAATTTAAATACTTGTGTCCTAAAGTAGTTTAAGGCAAGTTAGTTAATTTGGGTTAATATTGTGTAAAATCAAGTCACATTTTTGGCTACTTTTGGGCTATTTTTGAAAGATTTTGGTTTTGGGCTACAAACCTCATAGAGATCAGGCGACCCTGGGCACAATTTATGGTAGTGCACAGAGCCTCCGAATATAACCCGGCCCTGTTTATAATAACAAATGTAATAAGAAATGAAGTAAATATATTTTATATTATATACACACATACAGTAGATGCCGCTTATTAACAACCTCTCGGTTCCCAGCAAAACGTTGTCATTAACTGACAGTTTTCAATAAGCCCAAAGCCCCAGTTTTCAAATGTATTTATATGGAACAACGACATATACTGTAGTTGTACAAATATGGCACTGAAATACATGTGTTTTAAATGTTACAGTGTTGAAAAATGAACATGAGAAACACGACATACCCAAACATAGAACTGTTTACTTCACGCGTGTGTAAAACAAAACAAAACAAAAAAAGAGAGTAGGCTTAAATAGTACAACACAATAAATCCATCCCAATTTTGCGTGCAGCTTCGTAGCCAGTTTCAAAGCCTCGATTCTGCCTCAGTCCGCCAGAAATACGCAGTTGCGTAGTCAGTGTGTTATAAAAGCTGCATGAAGTATGCGCATAAACCATGCAAGTGCGCTCTGCAGCACTGGCAACTGGTAATGAAGCTGTCAATAAGGGGCGTGCAGTTGCTAATATCAGAATTCCATTTCACACACATTTCCAATGTTGGTATTACTGTAAGAAATGTCATGTCTTTCCTTTCAGCTGTTTCCCTCTCAGTTTATTGTGCATCATTCCTAAAGAATTCTTCCTTACCTTGTAAGCATTTGTCGACATCATAATAATATCCAAATACACACTGACAGGTGTAGTTATCATTGAGTTGCACACAGTATGCCAGATGGGATTTACAAGAATCTGTTGTACATTGATGTGGAGCTAAACAAACATAAACAAACACATAGATTATCATTAATAGAAAATAAACCATCTATATAGATATACATACTGATACCAAACCTTTATGAAACACAAAAATGCCACTATACCAGTGAATGCTTTACAAATACTGAAGCAGAGAGTGGAAGTAATGCTTTCATCACAGTACTGTTGAAACCAAATTTTGCATTTACTGTGAGACTGTTTGAGCCTTTCACTGGAAGACTGACAGTCAGCTCACAGTAAACCTGCAATGGCTGAAACAGTTGTGCAGTGGGTGTCTTATTTCCATCCCTGGATTAGGCAAGTATCATAAATAGGTCAATTACGTTGACAAACATTTCTTCTCATGTGTTCATCAGTGTAAACATACATGTCCATTAAGTAATCATTCAAGGCCTGTTCTTTTAAACTTTCCAGTGGATTTTGAGTTAATATACTTTTTATCAGTTTGAAGGAATAAATCTGCTCAGTGAAATGTTTATTACGTTTATAAGAAAAAAATATGAGACTTGCTTTTTGATTCATTATTAACAAAAATGAACAAAAACCAAGCTTTGAAAAGCATTTTTGTAAATACAGTATCTGTACAGTCTGATTTGCAGTGCCATAAGGATTTACTGTATGTGTAAAAAACTTGCAATATGTTTTCACTTTACCATTTGTTTTAGTTGCTTACACAGTGCATCTACTCCTCTTTACTGGAGTTAAACATGATATTCCATGCATTAACCTGTGATCTATGTAGAAACCCCAGATTAAGTAGTTGTGGTGAGCCACCAAGCACAACTATAGACTGGACAATATGTATTTACCTGTTGTAGGAGTTTTAGTCGTGGTAGTCACCAAAATAAGAAAAAAAAAAATAAAAATCTGTGAATTTGACATGAACTTTGCTGAAAAATAACCTGATTAACAGTATTATGCATTAGCAGGCTTTATTTGCCATAGCTGTTGTTCTTTTAGTTGTCTTCCAAATATGTGTTTTTTTATTTCAATGTTGTAGTGTCCCTTACGGTTTAAAAAAAAAAAAAAAAAGATTATATATATTTTCTTCTAGAAGAACAGAGCATCTTAACTTCTCCTAGGATACCTTTGAATTCCAAAACTATAGTATAGTATAGCATAGTGTTTCTTTTACAATGTTATAAGCATAGCAAAACATCTTTTGGTACACACAATGGCACTGAATGAAGAGTAATTTGTTTATATGAGTTAACACTATCACTGCTGAAAGTGTCCAAATAAATTACAGTATTTAAATATAAACAATATGTACCTTCTGTTGTGTCAGTGGTAACAGAATTTGAAGAATCAGGGGAACCTAGAATAAATAAATAAATAGATAGATAGTTAAATAGTATACAGTACATAGTGGCTATAAAGTCATATAACGGGATTAACAGAAATGGTTTTAATCATAGAGCACTGAAAATGTATGTAGAGTCCATATGTTGTCCATAGTGTCACAGCTGGTGCTGTTTTCGATCATTCAGAGGTTGCAATGTAGATGTTTGTAAAGATAAAAGAAGCATTTAGTAAAGAGACATTTTAAATTAATGATTTCTTTTGAAATGACCAATTTTCGATTGCAATTACATACTATAATATTCATAGCTTATCTATAGGTGTTTTACATGAGCAATCCTAAGTGAATACAAGCGTGCTTTAGGAAACTGAAAGATTTGATTTGCATTTCTTTTGTTTTTCAGCACCATTTATTGTAACTTGACTAGAGTTATTAACGGGACTCTAGAAATCTTTTGCCAGCTCCTCTGCTACGGGGCTACAGGATTTCCACACACACACACTTACTGGATATGGTGCTGCCGGTTGTAGCTGCAGATGAGAAACAAATAAAATGTGTTAATGATTATAAATGATGACAAATGTAGATAACAGAATACACAATTACAGTTAATATTGTATTTATACCATGTGATTAAGAAAAAAAGAGAGTTCAATCCTTAGTAGAATTGTAATTTCACTAGAGTGAAAACTACTGTCGTCTTCTTCTTCTTCTTCTTCTTCTTCTTCTTCTTCTTCTTCTTCTTCTTCTTCTTCTTCTTCTTTTTAGCTCTATCAGTATCATGATGAAATTCCCCCACTTACATGTAGTTAACAGTCTTTAATTAATGGGGGGGGGGGGGTCTGTGGCAGTAGTTCTTAGTTATAACATTTGGTTTTCTTCTAGAAGAACAGAGCATCTTAACTTCTCCTAGGATACCTTTGAATTTAAAACTATAGTATAGTATAGCATAGTGTTTCTTTTACAATGTTATAAGCATAGCAAAACATCTTTTGGTACACACAATGGCACTGAATGAAGAGTAATTTGTTTATATGAGTTAACACTATCACTGCTGAAAGTGTCCAAATAAATTACAGTATTTAAATATAAACAATACATACCTTCTGTTGTGTCAGTGGTAACAGAATTTGAAGAATCAGGGGAACCTAGAATAAATAAATAAATAGATAGATAGTTAAATAGTATACAGTACATAGTGGCTATAAAGTCATATAACGGGATTAACAGAAATGGTTTTAATCATAGAGCACTGAAAATGTATGTAGAGTCCATATGTTGTCCATAGTGTCACAGCTGGTGCTGTTTTCGATCATTCAGAGGTTGCAATGTAGATGTTTGTAAAGATAAAAGAAGCATTTAGTAAAGAGACATTTTAAATTAATGATTTCATTTGAAATGACCAATTTTCGATTGCAATTACATACTATAATATTCATAGCTTATCTATAGGTGTTTTACATGAGCAATCCTACGTGAATACGAGCGTGCTTTAGGAAACTGAAAGATTTGATTTGCATTTCTTTTGTTTTTCAGCACCATTTATTGTAACTTGACTAGAGTTATTAACGTGACTCTAGAAATCTTTTGCCAGCTCCTCTGCTACGGGGCTACAGGATTTCCACAGACACACACTTACTGGATATGGTGCTGCCGGTTGTAGCTGCAGATGAAAAACAAATAAAATGTGTTAATGATTATAAATGATGACAAATGTAGATAACAGAATACACAATTACAGTTAATATTGTATTTATACCATGTGATTAAGAAAAAAATAGAGTTTAATCCTTAGTAGAATTGTAATTTCCCTAGAGTGAAAACTACTGTCGTCTTCTTCTTCTTCTTCTTCTTCTTCTTCTTCTTCTTCTTCTTCTTCTTCTTCTTCTTCTTCTTCTTCTTCTTCTTAGCTCTATCAGTATCATGATGAAATTCCCCCACTGACATGTAGTTAACCATCTTTAATTAAAAGGGGGGGGGGGGGTCGGGTCTGTGGCAGTAGTTCTTAGTTATAATATTTGGTTTTCTTCTAGAAGAACAGAGCATCTTAACTTCTCCTAGGATACCTTTGAATTTAAAACTATAGTATAGTATAGCATAGTGTTTCTTTTACAATGTTATAAGCATAGCAAAACATCTTTTGGTACACACAATGGCACTGAATGAAGAGTAATTTGTTCATATGAGTTAACACTATCACTGCTGAAAGTGTCCAAATAAATTACAGTATTTAAATATAAACAATATGTACCTTCTGTTGTGTCAGTGGTAACAGAATTTGAAGAATCAGAGGAACCTAGAATAAATAAATAAATAGATAGATAGTTAAATAGTATACAGTACATAGTGGCTATAAAGTCATATAACAGTGGACTAACAGAAATGGTTTTAATCATAGAGCACTGAAAATCTATGTAGAGTCCATATGTCGTCCATAGTGTCACAGCTGGCGCTGTTTTCGATCATTCAGAGGTTGCAATGTAGATGTTCAGATAAAAGTTGATGAAAAGGGTATAGTAGGAGGTCAACGTGCACAATATAAGAAACATTTAGTAAAGAGACATTTTAAATTAATGATTTCTTTTGAAATGACCAATTTTCGATTGCAATTACATACTATAATATTCATAGCTTATCTATAGGTGTTTTACATGAGCAATCCTACGTGAATACGAGCGTGCTTTAGGAAACTGAAAGATTTGATTTGCATTTCTTTTGTTTTTCAGCACCATTTATTGTAACTTGACTAGAGTTATTAACGGGACTCTAGAAATCTTTTGCCAGCTCCTCTGCTACGGGGCTACAGGATTTCCACACACACACACTTACTGGATATGGTGCTGCCGGTTGTAGCTGCAGATGAGAAACAAATAAAATGTGTTAATGATTATAAATGATGACAAATGTAGATAACAGAATACACAATTACAGTTAATATTGTATTTATACCATGTGATTAAGAAAATAGAGAGTTTAATCCTTAGTATATTATTACTTAAAATCCCTATAGCATTATATCATATAAAGTTGTGTATTATTTTTGGAATTAGGAAATTAAATAAGAAACTTGTATTTTTCAAATATCATTTTCTCTTGCAACTACGTACTAAATGATGAATATATTTACTACAGGGATTGTGCACCCAAGTCCTACACAATACTGTGTGGAAAGGAGCATCCTTGAGGATTCTTAAAGAATATTTTTGTAAATCTAAGTTCAAGGAAAGGTCAATTAGTTGTTTATCCAATATGCATGTATACTGTCAGAATTACAAAGGCACTCCAACATTAAGAAGAGATGTGTCGATACCCCTGATTTGCCCACAAGTCTGGTCCTGTATAAAATGAGAGGAGTTTTTCAGCACCATTTATTGTAACTTGACTAGAGTTATTAACGGGACTCTAGAAATCTTTTGCCAGCTCCTCTGCTACGGGGCTACAGGATTTCCACAGACACACACTTACTGGATATGGTGCTGCTGGTTGTAGCTGCAGATGAGAAAAAAAAAATGTGTTAATGATTATAAATTATGACAAATGTAGATAACAGAATACACAATTACAGTTAATATTGTATTTATACCATGTGATTAAGAAAAAAAGAGAGTTCAATCCTTAGTAGAATTGTAATTTCCCTAGAGTGAAAACTACTGTCTTCTTCTTCTTCTTCTTCTTCTTCTTCTTCTTCTTAGCTCTATCAGTATCATGATGAAATTCCCCCACTGACATGTAGTTAACAATCTTTAATTAATGGGTGTGGGGGGGGGGGGGGGGGGGGTCTGTGGCAGTAGTTCTTAGTTATAATATTTGGTTTTCTTCTAGAAGAACAGAGCATCTTAACTTCTCCTAGGATACCTTTGAATTTAAAACTATAGTATAGTATAGCATAGTGTTTCTTTTACAATGTTATAAGCATAGCAAAACATCTTTTGGTACACACAATGGCACTGAATGAAGAGTAATTTGTTTATATGAGTTAACACTATCACTGCTGAAAGTGTCCAAATAAATTACAGTATTTAAATATAAACAATATGTACCTTCTGTTGTGTCAGTGGTAACAGAATTTGAAGAATCAGGGGAACCTAGAATAAATAAATAAATAGATAGATAGTTAAATAGTATACAGTACATAGTGGCTATAAAGTCATATAACGGGATTAACAGAAATGGTTTTAATCATAGAGCACTGAAAATGTATGTAGAGTCCATATGTTGTCCATAGTGTCACAGCTGGTGCTGTTTTCGATCATTCAGAGGTTGCAATGTAGATGTTTGTAAAGATAAAAGAAGCATTTAGTAAAGAGACATTTTAAATTAATGATTTCATTTGAAATGACCAATTTTCGATTGCAATTATTTATAGGTGTTTTACATGAGCAATCCTACGTGAATACGAGCGTGCTTTAGGAAATTGAAAGATTTGATTTGCATTTCTTTTGTTTTTCAGCACCATTTATTGTAACTTGACTAGAGTTATTAACGTGACTCTAGAAATCTTTTGCCAGCTCCTCTGCTACGGGGCTACAGGATTTCCACAGACACACACTTACTGGATATGGTGCTGCCGGTTGTAGCTGCAGATGAGAAACAAATAAAATGTGTTAATGATTATAAATGATGACAAATGTAGATAACAGAATACACAATTACAGTTAATATTGTATTTATACCATGTGATTAAGAAAAAAAGAGGGTTTAATCCTTAGTAGAATTGTAATTTCCCTAGAGTGAAAACTACTGTCTTCTTCTTCTTCTTCTTCTTCTTCTTCTTCTTCTTCTTCTTCTTCTTCTTCTTCTTCTTTTTAGCTCTATCAGTATCATGATGAAATTCCCCCACTGACATGTAGTTAACAGTCTTTAATTAATGGGGGGGGGGGGGGGGGGGAGGGGTCTGTGGCAGTAGTTCTTAGTTATAACATTTGGTTCTCTTCTAGAAGAACAGAGCATCTTAACTTCTCCTAGGATACCTTTGAATTCCAAAACTATAGTATAGTATAGCATAGTGTCTCTTTTACAATGTTATAAGCATAGCAAAACATCTTTTGGTACACACAATGGCACTGAATGAAGAGTAATTTGTTCATATGAGTTAACACTATCACTGCTGAAAGTGTCCAAATAAATTACAGTATTTAAATATAAACAATACGTACCTTCTGTTGTGTCAGTGGTAACAGAATTTGAAGAATCAGGGGAACCTAGAATAAATAAATAAATAGATAGATAGTTAAATAGTATACAGTACATAGTGGCTATAAAGTCATATAACGGGATTAACAGAAATGGTTTTAATCATAGAGCACTGAAAATGTATGTAGAGTCCATATGTTGTCCATAGTGTCACAGCTGGTGCTGTTTTCGATCATTCAGAGGTTGCAATGTAGATGTTTGTAAAGATAAAAGAAGCATTTAGTAAAGAGACATTTTAAATTAATGATTTCATTTGAAATGACCAATTTTCGATTGCAATTATTTATAGGTGTTTTACATGAGCAATCCTACGTGAATACGAGCGTGCTTTAGGAAATTGAAAGATTTGATTTGCATTTCTTTTGTTTTTCAGCACCATTTATTGTAACTTGACTAGAGTTATTAACGTGACTCTAGAAATCTTTTGCCAGCTCCTCTGCTACGGGGCTACAGGATTTCCACAGACACACACTTACTGGATATGGTGCTGCCGGTTGTAGCTGCAGATGAGAAACAAATAAAATGTGTTAATGATTATAAATGATGACAAATGTAGATAACAGAATACACAATTACAGTTAATATTGTATTTGTGATTAAGAAAAAAAGAGGGTTTAATCCTTAGTAGAATTGTAATTTCCCTAGAGTGAAAACTACTGTCCTCTTCTTCTTCTTCTTCTTCTTCTTCTTCTTCTTCTTCTTCTTCTTCTTTTTAGCTCTATCAGTATCATGATGAAATTCCCCCACTTACATGTAGTTAACAGTCTTTAATTAATGGGGGGGGGGGGGGGGAGGGGTCTGTGGCAGTAGTTCTTAGTTATAATGTTTTGTTTTCTTCTAGAAGAACAGAGCATCTTAACTTCTCCTAGGATACCTTTGAATTTAAAACTATAGTATAGTATAGCATAGTGTTTCTTTTACAATGTTATAAGCATAGCAAAACATCTTTTGGTACACACAATGGCACTGAATGAAGAGTAATTTGTTCATATGAGTTAACACTATCACTGCTGAAAGTGTCCAAATAAATTACAGTATTTAAATATACACAATACATACCTTCTGTTGTGACAGTGATAACAGAATCTGAAGATTCAGGGGAACCTAGAATAAATAAATAAATAGATAGATAGTTAAATAGTATACAGTACATAGTGGCTATAAAGTCATATAACGGGATTAACAGAAATGGTTTTAATCATAGAGCACTGAAAATGTATGTAGAGTCCATATGTTGTCCATAGTGTCACAGCTGGTGCTGTTTTCGATCATTCAGAGGTTGCAATGTAGATGTTTGTAAAGATAAAAGAAGCATTTAGTAAAGAGACATTTTAAATTAATGATTTCATTTGAAATGACCAATTTTTGATTGCAATTACATACTATAATATTCATAGCTTATCTATAGGTGTTTTACATGAGCAATCCTACGTGAATACGAGCGTGCTTTAGGAAACTGAAAGATTTGATTTGCATTTCTTTTGTTTTTCAGCACCATTTATTGTAACTTGACTAGAGTTATTAACGTGACTCTAGAAATCTTTTGCCAGCTCCTCTGCTACGGGGCTACAGGATTTCCACAGACACACACTTACTGGATATGGTGCTGCTGGTTGTAGCTGCAGATGAGAAAAGAATAAAATGTGTTGATGATTATAAATGATGACAAATGTAGATAACAGAATACACAATTACAGTTAATATTGTATTTATACCATGTGATTAAGAAAAAAAGAGAGTTCAATCCTTAGTAGAATTGTAATTTCCCTAGAGTGAAAACTACTGTCTTCTTCTTCTTCTTCTTCTTCTTCTTCTTCTTCTTCTTCTTCTTCTTCTTCTTAGCTCTATCAGTATCATGATGAAATTCCCCCACTGACATGTAGTTAACAGTCTTTAATTAATGGGGGGGGGGGGGGGGGGAGGGAGGGGTCTGTGGCAGTAGTTCTTAGTTATAACATTTGGTTCTCTTCTAGAAGAACAGAGCATCTTAACTTCTCCTAGGATACCTTTGAATTTAAAACTATAGTATAGTATAGCATAGTGTTTCTTTTACAATGTTATAAGCATAGCAAAACATCTTTTGGTACACACAATGGCACTGAATGAAGAGTAATTTGTTCATATGAGTTAACACTATCACTGCTGAAAGTGTCCAAATAAATTACAGTATTTAAATATAAACAATACGTACCTTCTGTTGTGTCAGTGGTAACAGAATTTGAAGAATCAGGAGAACCTAGAATAAATAAATAAATAGATAGATAGTTAAATAGTATACAGTACATAGTGGCTATAAAGTCATATAACAGGGGATTAACACAAATGGTTTTAATCATAGAGCACTGAAAATGTATGTAGAGTCCATATGTCGTCCATAGTGTCACAGCTGGCGCTGTTTTTGATCATTCAGAGGTTGCAATGTAGATGTTCAGATAAAAGTTGATGAAAAGGGTATAGTAGGAGGTCAACGTGCACAATATAAGAAACATTTAGTAAAGAGACATTTTAAATTAATGATTTCATTTGAAATGACCAATTTTCGATTGCAATTACATACTATAATATTCATAGCTTATCTATAGGTGTTTTACATGAGCAATCCTACGTGAATACGAGCGTGCTTTAGGAAACTGAGAGATTTGATTTGCATTTCTTTTGTTTTTCAGCACCATTTATTGTAACTTGACTAGCGTTATTAACGTGACTCTAGACATCTTTTGCCAACTCCTCTGCTACGGGGCTACAGGATTTCCACAGACACACACTTACTGGTTGTGGTGTTGCTGGTTGTAGCTGCAGATGAGAAAAAAATAAAATGTGTTAATGATTATAAATGATGACAAATGTAGGTACCAGAATACACAATTACATTTAATAGGGCAGCAGTATAGAGTAGTGGTTAGGGCTCTGGACTCTTGACCGGAGGGTCGTGGGTTCAATCCCAGGTGGGGGACACTGCTGCTGTACCCTTGAGCAAGGTACTTTACCTAGATTGCTCCAGTAAAAACCCAACTGTATAAATGGGTAATTGTATGTAAAAAAGAATGTGTAAAAAATAATGTAATTTTTTGTAAAAAATAATGTGATTTCTTGTAACAATTGTAAGTTGCCCTCGATAAGGGAGTCTGCTAAGAAATAAAATAATAATATTGTATTTATACTGTGTGATTAAAAAAAGAGAGTTTAACCCTTACTACATTATTATTTAAAATCCCTATAGCTTTATATCATATACACTTGTGTATTATTTTTGTAATTAGGAAATTAGAGGAGGCTGTGGGGTCCACTGGTTAAAGAAAAGGGCTTGTAACCAGGAGGTCCCTGGTTCAAATCCCACCTCAGCCACTGACTCATTGTGTGACCCTGAGCAAGTCACTTAACCTCCTTGTGTTCCGTCTTTCGGGTGAGACGTAGTTGTAAGTGACTGCAGCTGATGCATAGTTCACACACCCTAGTCTCTGTAAGTCACCTTGGATAAGGCGTCTGCTAAATAAACAAATAATAATAAAAAAAATTAAATAAGAAACTTGCATTTTTCAAATAGAATTTGCTATTGTGGAGGCTATGTATGAAAAGGACTTGGGGGTAGTAGTGGATGGATCTTTTAAGCCAACTAGACAGTGTGGAGAAGCTATAAAAAAAGCAAATAGAATGTTAGGTTATATAGCCAAGACAGCTGAATTCAAATCTAGGGAAGTTATATTAAAATTATACAATGCACTGGTACAACCACACCTAGAATACTGTTTATAGTTCTGGTCCCTTTAGCATAAGAAAGACATTGAGGTATTAGAGAGAGTACAGAGGAGAGCAACACGATTAATTCCAGGATTGAAGAGTATGTCATATGAAGATAGACTGAAAGAGCTGAATCTGTATAGCCTAGAAAGAAGGAGAGTCAGGGGCGAGTTAAGAAGTGTTTAAAATTGTCAAGGGGTTTAACAAAGTAAATGCTGAGAATTATTTTTCACAGGTCACAGAGAACAGAACCAGGGGCCACAGGTGAAAGCTGAAGAAGGGCATATTCAGAACCGAGGGGAGAAGGAGCTTTTTCACGGAAAGGGTGGTGAACCACTGGAACAGGCTGCTGGACAGGAGTTGTTGAAGCAGAGGCTATCGGATCCTTCAAGAATAGACTGGATGCTGTCATGAACAATACTGTATAACCCTCTCTGTGATGATAATAAGGCCTTTAGCTCGCTGCCTGGAGGAAGGGCGGTCCGCTTAGCCATAGATTCCTAGAAGTTTCATTCTAAATAAATGTTCTCTGGCATTGCTTATAATAGACATTGTTTATAATTGAGTTCACAAAAAAAGAGATATAAGAAACAACAAATACAATTAATGATATACAAAAGGAAATGGAACAAAAATACAGTAGAGACAAAGTCCTGGAGATGGAGGGCAGCATTAAGAATCAATTATTGTCTTTTAAAACAGAACTACAACAATTTAAATTGAGAAAGTTCAAACGAGACACTATTGATTATAGAGACAAATTGATTCCACCGTGTCATCGAGTGAAAACAGTTTGGATTCTACATCATCAGCTCATTTTTTAGGAGCACGACCAAAAAAGAAAACCCAGTCCTTTGTATGGACATACCACACCAGACCAAAAAACAAAACCCAACCCTTTGTATGGACATACCACACCAGACCAAAAAACAAAACCCAACCCTTTGTATGGACATACCACACCAGACCAAAAAACAAAACCCAACCCTTTGTATGGACATACAACACCAGACCAAAAAACAAAACCCAGCCCTTTATACGGACATACAACACCAGACCAAAAAACAAAACCCAACCCTTTGTATGGACATACAACACCAGACCAAAAAACAAAACCCAGCCCTTTATACGGACATACAACACCAGACCAAAAACAAAACTCAACCCTTTATATGGACATACAACACCAGACCAAAAAACAAAACCCAACCCTTTATACGGACATACAACACCAGACGAAAAAACAAAACCCAACCCTTTATACGGACATACAACACCAGACGAAAAAACAAAACCCAACCCTTTATACGGACATACAACACCAGACGAAAAAACAAAACCCAACCCTTTATACGGACATACAACACCAGACCAAAAAACAAAACCCAGCCCTTTATACGGACATACAACACCAGACCAAAAAACACAACCCAACCCTTTATACGGACATACAACACCAGACCAAAAAACAAAACCCAGCCCTTTATACGGACATACAACACCAGACCAAAAACAAAACTCAACCCTTTATACGGACATACAACACCAGACCAAAAAACAAAACCCAGCCCTTTATACGGACATACAACACCAGACCAAAAAACAAAACCCAGCCCTTTATACGGACATACAACACCAGACCAAAAACAAAACTCAACCCTTTATACGGACATACAACACCAGACCAAAAAACAAAACCCAGCCCTTTATACGGACATACAACACCAGACCAAAAAACAAAACCCAGCCCTTTATACGGACATACAACACCAGACCAAAAAACAAAACCCAACCCTTTGTATGGACATACAACACCAGACCAAAAACAAAACTCAACCCTTTATACGGACATACAACACCAGACCAAAAAACAAAACCCAGCCCTTTATACGGACATACAACACCAGACCAAAAAACAAAACCCAGCCCTTTATACGGACATACAACACCAGACCAAAAACAAAACCCAGCCCTTTATACGGACATACAACACCAGACCAAAAAACAAAACCCAACCCTTTGTATGGACATACAACACCAGACCAAAAAACAAAACCCAGCCCTTTATACGGACATACAACACCAGACCAAAAAACAAAACCCAACCCTTTATACGGACATACAACACCAGACCAAAAAACAAAACCCAGCCCTTTATACGGACATACAACACCAGACCAAAAAACAAAACCCAGCCCTTTATACGGACATACAACACCAGACCAAAAAACAAAACCCAACCCTTTATACGGACATACAACACCAGACCAAAAAAGCAAGACGAGGAAAGAGGGGAAAGAGGTCGAGGAAATTGGAGGGTAACCACCAGATACAAAACCTGATTGTAAATCTGTCGAGTAGGACATTGACAGACACTGAGATTTCGGTATTAAATAAAGGTTTGTCTTTTGTCCCCACTGCAAGAACAGACCCATTTACAATCAAGATTGAATTATTCAAATTTTACCGTACTATAAAATTAAAGTATTTTTTTCAGGGACACAGGTGGAGGTGCTGGTTCACAGTTTAGGGTGAACGATCAAGAAATAGCATAATTTAAACCTATGAGTATGTTTGTGCCTTCTGTTGTTAATGCTTCTATTGAGGCTTTTCATGAATATGAATACTTACTGCAAGATAACCCAATAAGACTGGTTATCTATACACTTCCCAAAATACACAAATCATCAAAAAAAAAACAAAAAAAAAACTTGACGCCCTATAGTTGCGGGTATGGGATCATTGACTGAAACACTATCAACATTTATAGACTTTCATATTAAATCATATGTTGTTTCTCTACCTGCATATCTTAGAGACACAACTGATTTGTTAAATAAATTAGAACTTGAGAATGTTCAATAGGATGAAATATTGATAGCGTTAGATGTTACTAGTCTTTATACGAATATCCCACATGAAAAAGGATTCCCCTAATAACGAAATGATTAAGGTTTTTTTTGTTTTTCCTCTCCTGAGTGCTAACGGACCTCGCTTGCATTAAGCGAGCGAGCATAGGTGGTCAGAATGGCCTTTTCTTGTTCTAGAATTTCTTATGTTCTTATGTACTAAATAATGAATTTACTACAGGGATTTTACACCCAAGTCCTACACAATACTGTGTGGAAAGGAGAATCCTTGAGGATTCTTAAAGAATATTTTTGTAAATCTAAGTTCAGGGAAATGTCAATTAGTTCTTTATCCAATGTCTGTGTATACTGTAAGCAATCCTAGCTGTATACTGTTTACAAAATACAAAATCACTTCCATTGTCTTATACATTTGGATTCTGCATCAGTCAGCTAACTTCCTTTGTAATTTATATCTGACCAAAACATTTACATGTACAAAGACTGTAATTTTTAAACTGTTCTCACAAATTTCAAAAAGGAGAGCGTAGGTTTTAAATCATGACCCTTTTTGAAGAAATCGCAAAGATGTTTAAAGAATAAAACCACCGTATTGAATAAGGCAAAATAATGAGAGCACCCACCTGTTTGTATTGCAAGCAGGAAGCATATACTTCCCACAAGAAGAAGAATGTTAGCCATAGTCCCCCCAACACTGTTTGTAGATATGTCCTTGTTTTTACAAAATGGTTGAATTCTGATGAGAAACACACACACTAAATAGAGGAGAACTGTGGCTGTTAATGGCAGTTAAATATGTCACTTATTATAATGCCGTTGTTAAGAAACCTACGTCAGATTTATGGCTGCCAATGTTTTCCCAATGTAATTTCTATTGCTAAACAAGGTCAATGTCTCAGTAAAAGCCAGCAGCAAGAACAGATTGCTATTAAATGTTAGCTTGCGTGGTTCAGGGGGCGTGGAGCTGGGGACTTCTAATTTCCTGTTAATTAGTATCTATTTTCTATTTAAGCCCTGATCACTTGCACCTTTGCTGTCTAGTGTTTTGTTTTCCTCCTCCACCTTTCTTACATGCCATCACATCAGTCGTCTCTGGGGGGCAAGTGAGTCTCACTTCCCCGACCTCAGGGCTAGGCATCCGCCTCGCTTAACTTCAGGGGGATTCTCACCATGTGAGTCAGAGCGGACCCCGGCCATACTCTGTCCTGTCGCAGCTCCTGCGCTTATCTTACCTCACTCGAGGCTCTGTTCTATTCTGCCTTTCTTTCGGCACGTGGCCACTCGTGCTCGAGTCCCATACTAACTTCTATGCTTTGTCCTTATTTCAGGTCCCAGGCAGCATGAAGTCTCGGCCAATCGGTGGTTTAACAAGCGCCCCTTTGTCTGTCTCTGTCTCTCTCTCTCTCTCTCTCTCTCATCTCATATCTCATATCTCATCTCACCTCGTGTCCCAGTCTTCCGGGACCGACTTCCTCTCGAGGGGCGGCTCTCCGAGTCATAACCCTCGTATGTGTTTTCGGTCGCTGGGTCCTTTGCCCCTTGGATGTGTCGGCATCGTCGCCCTCAGTCAGTGACCATCTTTTCTATCCTACTAACTGCTCCTTTCTGCTTCTGCTGCCCTATCCTTACACCCCATGAATAATTATTAAAAAATATATAGAAAATGCAGACATAGTAATTAGATTATTTTTTAATTATCTAAACAGAAGTGGCTCCTAGTAAACCTGCTTTATCGTGGATCTTCACTTTCTTTTATTATAAAGAGTCGAGATACATTTGAGGTTAAATTGTAGATGCTTACTTTACTATAATTTTACATTTTCTCTGACTAAGTTATCGGATAATAAGTAGCTTCATATTTTGTTGTACTGTACTGCATGACTTTTGACCCATCCTGTATAAAATAACAGTTGGGACATCAAAGGTAGAAAGGCAACTTTCATTCATAAGGTTTGGCATCTTATTCACAAGTCAAAAATGTATGTCCTTTAAAAATGCTGAGCATTTATTTATTGTACCAGCAATATACAGTGTTATCCATTTTGAGATTAAAATCGTGTACAGAATATGACTCATGATAATTGAATAACTGCAGACGTGGTTTTAGTCCCTTCCCAAAACGTTAGCCTTAAATACATGAAATGGAAAAAAACCCTGAAACACTGGCCTTGTACAATGCAAAACTGCTTTCATGTACATATGTATTTCAAACTAAGCCAGTGAAATATTATGAGGTATTCTACAGTAAGTAAGGAAGAGCACATACAGATACTGCATACCTGTCTATACACTTAATTAATAAACAATAATGGATATTGACACAGGACATCTACTTTACATAGCAAATGAAGGCTGCAGGAAAAAACACATTTGAAGCCATCAGATAAGTGCCATTTATTAATTTTTTTAAATAAAAAAAGAAGTAAAAAAAAAGATAGATACTGCTGTGAGTGGAGCCCTGGCCCATGTTGTGTCATGATCACAGGGGTGCCAGTACCACGCCTCGCTTGCTTACAAAAATTAAATTAAAAAAATAAAAAGGAGGGGGGCAGTGGATAGTAGTATGGGAGCCACATTCTCCTGTACTACAGTGTACCCGAAAAGGAGAAATGTGGGACCTAGTTAGTTTGTCAATCAATTAACTTAATCCACCTAAAGACCTAAAAAGGCTGCATTTAGACTGGAGGAGAAATTCCCTGACTGACGGGAACTGCCTGTAAAGATCCGTCTTGAGAATACAGAAGTATAGTAGAAAGCATAAGGCACTGCTTTTAGCCTGTTTTCTACGGCTTTGCTGAGTTATTCCTGCCATTTTGCCTCTCCACACTCAAGGTGTTTGCAATTCTGTGCCTGCCGTAGGAACCAGTTACCTTCAGATAAGAGCACTTGAGGTAACACACATACTTGCACTGATGGCACAGTTGTCAGTTCCCACTGGCAGATTATTCATGTAAATACATCATTTCATAAATCATTTATAAAGGCATCAAAGAAATACAAGGCAAGGAGTCAGCTGAATAGTTACCATTATTTCTTTATTTTTTGTTTTTATAGGCTGACTACAACGCCAGAATCAATTATTAGATCATTTACAAACAAGATTCTTTTTTTTTTTCCAGAAAATAAATTGAGAATACTTAACATCTGGAAATATACATCTCAAATAATATATATTTTTTTCTTTTTATTGGATATTTGAAGACAAAAAAAACCCAACTTAAACACATATGGGATGCCCATGGGGCAATGACTTTATATGGCAACATCTTTCAATGACTAGTCCCTAGTCCACAAGGTGAACACCTTTTCAAATACTGGCCAGCCATGAATACGATTTTAAATGGAACATCATAGAAATAACATATAATCATTCTACAACAATTGTCCAGTTATATGGTAAACAAACACAAAACATAGACGTGTCCAGATCACTATCGTGCTACCGTTTACTTTTGGGTCCAGAACACTGTCATATTTCATTTTACTGTAACACATGTGAATAGTCTTTGAGGGAATATGGCTGTAAATAAATATTAGTGTGTCCTGAAAAAAGTATTTGTAAATGACTGATTTATTAGCTGTTCTGAAGAGGTCCACTTTTGAAAAGCAGGCAGAGATTAAGATTCTTGGAACCTAAGGATCAACAAGAGGGAAGTATTTACAATGAGATGAAATTCAACAGGGGTTAAATAACCCTTGAAGAAATCTGGTCACAGAAAACAATTCATATAAATTACATTAAAACATGTATAAAAAAACCCAGAAAAAATAAACATTTATTATTAGCGAAGGCATTTTGAGTATCATAAAATAAAAGTTATAATTTACAAAGAAATCATATTAAACAAAACAAAGTGTTTCAAAGTGTTGCAGGGTGAAAGTTGAGTCTCTGTGTACTGTAGTAATTGAAAGGAAACGTGTTGCACAAAGCGAGTAACGTGCCTGCGTCAGAGGGCTAACTCAGGGCTAATCAGGGCAGCAGTGTGGAGTAGTGGTTAGGGCTCTGGACTCTTAAGCGGAGGGTCGTGGGTTCAATACTTGGTAGGGGACACTGCTGTTGTACCCTTGAGCAAGGTACTTTACTTAGATTGCTCCAGTAAAAACCCAACTGTATAAATGGGAAATTGTATGTAAAAATAATGTGATATCTTGTAAGTCGCCCTGGATAAGGGCGTCTGCTAAGAAATAAATAATAATAATAATCAGGAGCCTCTTATTCCTTTTGAAGCCTTGTGATAAAATAAAGACTCAAGAACCTTCCTTAAAAAGTAGCGGGGTTCTGAAATATATAGCGTCATTTGTCTTTTCATTGTTAACATCCTGACAACTTTTTACACTTAGAACTTTTAAGCTCTGTTTCAAAGCTCTTTTCAAAATGTCCGCTCTAGTGCACTGATAGTATAAGGGTTATTGCCCACATTGTCAAACAGGTAACAGCAATAACGATCCATGATGTGCTACAGCACAGAAAAGCCAGAGCACTTGTTATGTTGGGTTGTTGTTTTTTTGTTATCACACTTCCTGCAGTGATTTAGAGGAGAAATCTCAAACCCCAGTGCACTGGAGCGGCCATTTTAAAAACAGCTTTAAAAAGAGAGTTGAAAGCTAGAAGTATAAAAAGTTGTCAGGATGTTAACAATGAAAATAAAAATTCCAGGTACCTTATTTAAAAGTTGTAGCGTGGGGATGTAGAAAGCTATATTTTTCGCAACCCCGCTACTTACTCTTTAAAACCTTTGCAATCCAGCAATTCTTTCCACATTCTTCACTCAACTCGCATCAAAAGGGTGGTGCCGTGTTCTTCCTTCAGATGCACCGTCCTTCACGGCAGCATTCAGCAGCGTTCTCTCACAGTGCAGATTCAAACACTGAAACCACCACTCCAGTTAGGCTTCATTCTGACTCAGATAAATCCAATTCTCAAAGGAAAATCCACAAACTGGGCTTATTTTCGTTTCTCTTTTCTAAAGAGACCCTGGCAGAAATACATCTCTAATTGTTGTCATTGTTAAAAGTAGTCTCTCCTCCGCGCTTCATCGCCGGTGAAAGAAGGGTTGTATTGTCCCGGGTAGATGATGGCAGAATGTCGAGAGCCAGGTAAACCAGTGTAAGGCAAGAGGCCGTTTCTGTCCACTTCGTGGGTCCTGGGGCCAGGCTACATTGAAGAAGGGGGGACAGAAATAAACTTTACAATTTGTTTGAGGTAATCTCCTTACTTCATCTCATAAAATCACCAAGATTCTCAAACACGTTCATTGTTGTTGTGTTTTGTTTTTGGAATTTCTTGGTGTTCCATACGATATATCAAACTAGTGAAGTATTATTTAATTTAATGACACACCAAATTATTGTCAGAATATAATTTTTTTCATTGACTTTGAAATTAAGCAGCAATTAAGGTCTATGTCATCTCAAACCCGTTCACTTGTTAAGTAAACGGTATTATTTATCTGTGTTGTACTGTCCATTCACAATGCCTATGATATACAGTACTCCTTTCGGTATCTGACTTGCACTTTCACAGAATTGGAGGTAGATTATGGACTTGTTAGAGTATACCGAACCAGCACTAGCATATCATGTTAAAAAAAAAAAAAAGATGATAAATAAGATGTCATTTCTTAAAGCAATGCTGGAGGGGGGGGGGGTAAGCATGTTCCCAGAGGAGGAAGGTGGTACTGAACAGAAGGATACATACAGAGTAATATATATCTGTCATCTGTAAGAGGTTTTTGGTGCTGCCGTTCTCCTGCATTTCTATGGTTTCTCTGCCCCACTCCACTGAAATCCTGTTGCTCTTGGGATGTTCGGCGTACGGGGACATTTGAAACTCTCCGCTCTTGAAGATTAGTTTACTGATATCATTTTTGTCCTTCCTGTGAAGCGGTAAATAAAAAACCTGGTTCAAATTAAGGTTACATGGATATATACTGATAATTATTGTTGTAAAGATATTTTTAAATTATATTAAAGCAGAGTGGTCCGTATTTCTGCTTGATCCCAAGAGGTCACGTGTCTGTATATGTACGACCTGGTGATAAATACTTAAAATATACATTCATTTAAGCTTTGTTTCGGTTTTTGTCTTGATAACCATTAGCATTCTAGTCTGTTTGCTTATGGAGGTTATTGTAATAAAAGTTGTTGCAAGTACAATTGGAACTGGACATTGCTCCCGCAAGATATTTACTTATCATTTGAGCTACCTGTCAGAGAGTCTGGCTCGTGACACCTGATCATTAACAGTAGTACTGTGACGTGAGAAATGAAATCCACATTCTTCTTGTTTACGGTTCCATGTGTGTTGAAATTCATGGCACTATACATCTGAATTCTTCTTTATGTTGGTCTGACTAAACTGATGCCAAAAATCACCCAACTATGCATTTTACAGTACAGCAGCCTCACAGATTCTCTAAATAGATAGTACTATATAGAACATGAGTAAAATCTTTAGACAGGAGTTTGACAAGAGATTTTTATCAAGGTCTTTCTGTGATGCATCTTATGGAGCGTTTGGAAAAATTGTGTAAACACAGAGCTCTAGAATTCTCATATCTTCTATGAACTTTGCCCTTGAAATGCAATATAAAAATGATGTGTATGCTACAGGTGCAATTTACAGTTTTATTACTTATTATAAAATCAAAGGTATGTACTTACCTGCAGCATATAACTATGAGAGATATTCCCAGAATTAACAGCAGACTTCCACCAGCAGCTGCCAATACCACAGTGATCAATTTGTAAGCTAAAAATATGAAGACAGATGTGTCTGGTAAATAAAGGCACATTTTCATCACACAGGTTGCTTACACATTCACTCAACTCGCATCAAAAAGGTGATGCAGTATTCTTAATTGACTCATTGACATATATATATTATATATATATATAAATAATGAAGAAAAAAGTAATTGATAAAATGCAAACTCACTATTTTAATAATTAGCTACAACAATTCAGCTTCCACCTTCTTCAGATAGCATGGTAAAAAAAAAAACATGTGTTTTCACTTTTCTTCTTTCCAGATGTTCTTTATCCTCACCATATCAGATCTCTACATGTATATTATTCAGTGTAGAATTCAAATCTGTAAATTGTCATGTAGTGTCATGTTGTGTTTAAATTATTTAGTTCAATAGTGTGCATGTGTGTTGGGTAAATGTGTTTTTTTAATTTTTTTTTTATTGATAAGTTAAATTCAAGTGACTACTGAGGGAAGCGGTTATCTCCAAGTACATTCAGTGTGTCCTCTGGTCTTTAATGCTTTAAGATCCTAATTTTTAATACAAAAGTCAGTTATTTTTGGATTCCCTCTGGCATAAACCAAATGAGTCATTCTTGATAAAAGTCTGCTAAAAGGCTTCTGTCAATGGACCCTTTGTTTTTCCCAATCTGTACACAGATGTTATCGCAGGACAACTGGGTTTAGAATCTCTATAATGGTATATGGCAAAAAGATATTTTTTTCAATGGATTACTTACGGTTTCCACAGTTAAATCCACCGAAACCAAACGGACAGCTGTAAAATAAAGTGTGGAGATTTTAAATAAATACTTCATTTTCAGAGATATTAAAAAAGTTATACTGCTTTATAAAGAACCATTTTTTTGTCTTTTTGGAAAAGGAATGTAGAAAGGAAGTAGAAACAAATACGGCATAAAATCAAGTCTACTTCTAGTTACTAATGAACACAACAATAATGTTCATCCAGAAACGTTGATAAGAATGTAACATGGCAACCTCAGTGTATGAGAGCTTTGTGTACAAGAATCTTATTCTGTATTAAGGACTTTCTTCATTCTCCTTACCTTACACAGGTACCGTTTTCTAGTTTATGACCATCATCACATGCTAGGAAAAAAAAAAGAAAATAATAATTTTACCAAAAAATAAATAAATGCTGTGCAAGATCTTTTACCATAAACTCTGGAGAAAAGGAATAGAAATGGTAAATTTGAGAGCACTGAAAGCTGAAAACGCATTTATCAATTGCACAGTGCTGAATTATTAGACACTTTCGTTGGCATCTTTGACAGCTCAGGCTGCTTTGCAGATACTGTACCCCCAGAGATAGACTGCCGCTCCACACACAGAGCTGCAGCTGTCATTAAATGATCTAAAAACGGATTATCCAAACCACATCGTGCGATACAACAAAAAATACAGTGCTCCTTTATTTCAGGATTGGATAATTCACTAATCTGGTTTATTCATGGTTACTTTTGAATCTATTACAGTTTACTATGCAAGGACCCTGCCCTCATTCGCTGCCCTTAATATTTCATGTATCAGATAGTAAGAAAGCAAAATAACTAAGAAAGAACTGTATTTAATACAGAGCACAATGTGTGTGTCAGCAGAGCAGCTATATAACCGGGCTCCAGTGAGGGCTCTGCTCCAGGGTGCAGCCTCCATGTGGACCTGCACTGGAAAGTCTCACCTCTGCAGGAGTGATCGTTGTCGTTGTATTTGAAGTAGCCCGGCTTGCACTGACAGAATGCAATCCCATAGGCATCAGAACACTGAGACGTATCCAAGTCGCACCGAGGGACCTTGAGGCTGCACAGACTTACAGCTGGAGGGGAACAAACAGATGATATGCATTAAACTTCATTGCACGGAAAATGACATCAGCATACACAGATGCATGATGCAGCATTTTATTCAGAATATTTGGATTATATCCATAACATTCTATCCAATGGATGCTGTAGGTAATATGAAATGGCCATTGAGTTCATGGTATCTTACACATTTACCAGTAAGGTGCTGTGTACAATTAAAACCGACCACCCAATAGCACATGTACTATTCAAGAGTTTCCTGCATTGAAGGGAGGAGTGTCCAGCCCCCTACCCCATGCACGTCTTTCCCCACCCAGTATATCTACTTTGGGTTATTGCTTCATTGACAATTTTGGTGTCTAATCCATTCTCTTGAGATTTGTATTTGTTTAAATTTTCCAGTCATTTTAAAACAGAGGTGGCTTTACCTGTGTAGGCCAGGCTGTGTAGAAAGTCGCTGTGCTCATTCGTAGGGCTCCACTTTCTCATGTACTGCTGCACACTGGCAAGCACTTCCTGTGAGGTCACATTAGAGGCGATGGAAAACAAGTTCACAGCAGAAATGTTCAGCCAATCAGCCTCCCTGTAAAAAATAAATAAATGATGAATTGATTGCAATTACTTGTGTTTCAGTAAATAATTATAAAAGAGAAAGATGATTAAGTTTCAAAACATGTATTCACCTGGCAATAGTAAATGTGGATCTATAATAGCCTCTAAAGTGGGAGAGAGATGTGTTGAGCTGAAAGACATTTATAAAAAGTGAAATTCATTAGCTACCATGCTTCATTAGAGTCCATGCTTTCAGACCATGGAACCCGATTCCCAAAACAGTCTTCTACAAGTTCTACAAGTTATGATCATGTTTCACAACTTCTGTTTCTCTGGCCCTTATAAAGGTTTCTCCACAGTAAAAGCATAGCAAAGTGTAATAAAGCACAATGAAAGATGCACGGTAAAGCATAGGTAAGCATTGTAAAGCACAGCGAGGTCTGGTAAAGCATAGGGAAGCATTGTAAAGCACAGAGAGGTATGGTAAAGCATAGGGAAGCATTGTAAAGCACAGAGAGGTATGGTAAAGCATAGGGAAGCATTGTAAAGCACAGAGAGGTATGGTAAAGCATAGGGAAGCATTGTAAAGCGCAGAGAGGTCTGGTAAAGCATAGGGAAGCATTGTAAAGCGCAGAGAGGTCTGGTAAAGCATAGGGAAGCATTGTAAAGCACAGAGAGGTATGGTAAAGCATAGGGAAGCATTGTAAAGCACAGAGAGGTCTGGTAAAGCATAGGGAAGCATTGTAAAGCACAGAGAGGTATGGTAAAGCATAGGTAAGCATTGTAAAGCGCAGAGAGGTCTGGTAAAGCATAGGTAAGCATTGTAAAGCACAGAGAGGTATGGTAAAGCATAGGTAAGCATTGTAAAGCGCAGAGAGGTCTGGTAAAGCATAGGGAAGCATTGTAAAGCACAGAGAGGTATGGTAAAGCATAGGGAAGCATTGTAAAGCACAGAGAGGTCTGGTAAAGCATAGGGAAGCATTGTAAAGCACAGAGAGGTATGGTAAAGCATAGATAAGCATTGTAAGGCACAGAGAGGTATGGTAAAGCATAGGTAAGCATTATAAAGCACAGAGAGGTCTGGTAAAGCATAGGTAAGCATTATAAAGCACAGAGAGGTCTGGTAAAGCATATTAAAAAACAGGGCAAACCAGGGTAAACAATGGTTAATGCATAGTATGACTATGGCAAAGGCATGGGAAAAGTGCAACTTTTATAAGGGGTTCCCTTCTCATTGCTTTTCCTTGGTAAATGTGCATTTATTTTTAATTTCATGTGGTCTCCCCCATCCCTACAGTATATTATGCATTTACATGGTAAACTGTGTTTTACCATCTGTGACCATATGTGCCTGTGCTTTCCCATGTTTTCATTATGATTCACATGCTGTTATCCTGCTACACGGAAGTGAACTTTGATAAGGGTTATATTCTTTTACCAGCAACACATCTGCCGTGTCTACCACTATGCCTAACCCTACTGTGACCTTACCATGTGTAGTAATTCTCTTTGGATTTCCTGAGTTTCTGTAATCCGGATATTTGTGTTGTTTGGAAGGAAAGTGCCTAGGAATGTCCTGGCTGGGAAAACCAAATAAAGTACATTAATGAAAACAACAACAACAACACAGTCCCACACTGTCACTATACAGTATATAAGACAGAGTGATTGAAAAGTACCTGGACATGTCTGAATAGTATCTGTAACTCTTGTGTTTATCAATTAATAAATGAGTTCATCTCATCTGTACACTGATTTCTGCTTCACCCTGTGATAGGGTGTCAGGGAATTCCCTGTATCTCTTAACTCCATATTACATCCTCTGGCGTTTCCCCCAAGAGGTGATTTATTGACTACCTTATTTACATCACTAAGCACACCAAAAACACAGTGGAAAGAGATACAATATGCACAATATCAGGTTTATACATTTTAGGGAAGGCGATAAGGATGAATTGCTGTGAACGACTTTTAACAAAAGGAATCAATGCAGATTGAAAGACATTGTGGCAAAGTGTAATATCCTTGTGGTGCTGCTTTGTGTATTCGTATCTCACCAAGTGCACATCTCCTTCCTTCCTCCAGGGTGTAGCCTAGCGGACACTCGCAGGTAAAAGAACCGTGGGTATTGACACAGGTGGAGTCCGCTGGGCACAGACTAGACAAACACTCGTCCACATCTGAACAACACAAACAGTAGGAGGTTCATTATTAGCAGTGCTGGGGAGTAGCAGATTACATGTAACACATTATGTAATCAGATTACATCTTTCAGTAACTTGTAACTGTAATCGGATTACATCGTTCAGTAACTTGTAACTGTAATGGTTCAGACAGGCAATGAAATGTGACTACGCATTACAATTTGATGTGCAAAAAATAACTTGGTTACTTTTAGTGAAGGACTACTGCTAACCTAGTTACATTTTTTCCCCCCAAAGTAACAGTTTACTGAAACTAGTTACAATTTTGTTCAGGTAAATTGTAAATGTAAGGGATTACTTTTAAAAAGTAACTTCCAACACTAATTATTAGACACAATAAAAACAAAATCTTTCTGTATTAACCTGACACTGACCTATACAAGATCCTTTTCAGTTTCCATCCTCAGAGCTAACATTGACAGACACAGCACAGGAGTGTGTGTCACCTCTTCCCTCAGCGTTTGGCTACATAAACTGATGTTGAAAATCTTTGTAATTATTAACAGTCTAATCTGAACAAACCTGTGTGGTATTTCAATGATTTCGGTTCACTGGTGGTGAAAATCCTACAGTAGTAACACTGGTAAGGCTGTTGTGTAAATTAGTTTGGGTTATTATGATGTTCAGATCCTAAGAGACAAGTCAACACCAGCTTAAAAACACTTCTGCACTAGATCATACAACAGGAGGGACCAACAGAGTCACAGTATCACAAGGTTTCTCAGGAATTAGGAATGACAGACACAAGGCCTCGAGCGAGCTCAGAGACAGCTGTTGAGAGCCAAGTGAAGAAATCACTGCATCAAAGAGATATTATAAAACACTCCACTTTAAATAGTAAGCAGGTAGTTAAAAGTTTCTGGCTGTTATCAAACACTATGGGTTAATATAAAACATGCATGTTTTACATTGAAATAAACAAGGCATGAAGCTGCTCACACAAGGGTCAGTGATTCACACAGTACCTTCACTGCAGTCATCCCCTTGCCAGGCCGGTGGACAACTACAGCGACGGCCTCCATTCTCAATGACACACATTCCATTGTTGGTGCAAGGGTGTTGTTTGCATATACTCACTGTTAAAAAGGAAAAAACAAAATGATTCAATGTTTATCCTCCATCTTCCTTGGTAGAATGATCAGAATATCTAGAAGATTTACCAGTAGTCAATACTACATAGATGAGATCTATTTCAGTTAGTCACTACTGTAGCTGGAAAGTAAAACTTCTCTTTCCTTAGCAGGGCTGTTGATTTGCCCTAATATAAAACGAGAATGAACAGAAAGCCACCTTGACACAACATGAAGTTCCTGGCTTTGCCATTTCCAACATATACACACACAGTATATGAAAGCAACTTTTGGCCCACTCTTTACTGCAAGACCTAGAAATGACTTATAGTTGTGCAACAGAGTAAATTCCTTTTTTTTTGTATTTTGTATTTTTTTAATTTTTTTTTTACATTTTTAGGTAATATTCAGTCCAACAGATATCTTTTAGGGGCTGCTGTGTTCGAACGTTTTAAATGCTTTGGTCTCAGGGGAGCACTAACAGGAACAAGAAAGACAATTTCAGAGTTTGCTGCAATAAAAACTAACTATGTTTAACCATCAATGGTCGATCACAATACACAGCAGTGTCAGGACTGCGATAATAAAGCCATGTTGTGCCTGTATGTAATACGCCTCTCATGTAATGACTGACCTGCCCTCTGTGTCTGGTTTAGCTATTGCTTACTTATCTATTGCTTAATTATCTAACAGATAATTACCTGGTACATTTTGATAAGAAACTGTTTTCAACGCAGTCTTTATAAGGGAAGTTTTTTTTATTTTTATTTTTTATTGTGGCAATTAAGCTGCTGCTGTAAAGTCTGCTGTCAATTTAATTGTGAACTTTGGACGAAAGTACAGTGGAAGGGTGTTAGCCCTGTGGGACAGAGAAGGAAGTTCTTTGTTATTGGGAGTGAGCACTTTAGCTCTGTGTCGGTTTTCATCGACATCCTGATGCAGGCCTCTCACACAGTGGCTGCTCCGTAAGAATTCACAAAACACAGATTAGGGATCCATGATTAAAAGCTTGTAGGATGCACCAACACCTCACAAAGCAGATCCCATCAGCCACATTATTATTGGAATAATATGATTATTCATGAGTATTGTTTTTTTTTTTTTTTTTTTTTTTACAATACACTAAATTGATTAACTTACAGTAGGAATAGTAAAGGATGTTCAAACCGAGAAAACGTACATACTGCCTTGGATAAATAAATGCATACTACTCAGTGTTTGATATTTTGTCAATTATCCAAATATTCATAATCGTTTCCTGTAGCTGCTCTTAATTACTCTTTTTGGCAGACATGTCTTTAAGGTCTCTGTCCTTGTAAATGATCACACAGTATTGGTACCAGAGAAAAGGACACAGGCATTTAGAACCCTATGGACGGCTCCAGAGACTAATATTATTATTATTTCTTACTAGTTTTGTAATACTAATATCTGTTTTTTCTTTACCTTACAAAATTGATTTTATATTTATCTAAGACGTTGTCATTAAATACCAGTAGCTCTCAAGTGAAAGATGATATTATTCTGGATGTCTCTTGTAACAGCCACATAAGATGGTGGTCAGCAGCACAGGTTAAAGATTTTGAAGGCTGGTTAAAAAGTGACCAGTACTGCTACTTCCTAGGTTTCAGCAGGTACAGTATCCCTGTGAGGCTACAGTAAACCTCATATCTCACGTACGGTACAGACACCCTTTTTTTGTGCATCAGCATTGCAAAAAGCCTAATGTTCTAAGGCACATTTCACAGTTGTCTATGCGAGTCACGTGATCACTGAAGGTGCCAGTACTGGTGATAGGTGGGTCTGTTCTGTTAATATGTCAAAAACATAAGCCCATAACATTTACCTGGTGTAACTGTGGTAGTCACTAACACTTTGGTACTGGTAACTTGGACCACTGTCGTTGCCTTTTCAGTCAGTTGTGTGGTTGTTGGTAGCGTTTCAGTAGTCATGCTAGGCGCAGTTGTCCTATAAGTAATGGTGATGGGCTCGTTGTTTTCTGAGGTTTTTCCTGGGGTGGCAGTGCTCGTTTCAAACACTAGAGTTGTCCCATCAGTGTAGAAAGCACTAGGGCTTGTGGAGCTATCAGTGCTTGCACCGTCAGTCCTTGTAAGATGTTCTGAAGTGCCGCCGGTCGTCTGAGGCTCAAAAGTCGTTTGCGTTGTGAAAGGAGTAGTTCCGTCGGTTTCAGACTCCTCCGTTGTGCTGGGCAGATAGGGATGGGTTGTCATGGGTGAAGCGGTGCTAGTCAGCTGTGTGGTGTCATCGGAGATTGTTGTCCTGTGTGTGATTCCCCCCAGGGTTGTAGCGAGGATGTCCGTCGTTTCAGCCGTGCTGTCGGTTTCGGTAGGAAAAGGCTCCTCGGAAGAGCTGTTAGTGGATGTGCGACCGGAGGAGCTGAGATCGGTGGAAGAGTTGTCAAGCGGACTCTCAGTGTCTGTCTGCACGTCCGGGACAGCGGTCACAGCCAAGCTGGTGCTGTTTTCTACAGTGTGCGACAGGGGCTTCTCTGTGCAATCCTCCGTCCCGGTAAACGAAGATTCAGTGACAACGGCTGTGTCTGTGACAGGAGCCGCTGAGGAGTCGCTCGAAAACTGCGTGCCGTTTGTAACACTGTCACCAGAAGATGATGGCGGCAGCGACTCTGAGGTGGATGAAGACGATGAGGAAGATGTGGTTTCGGTGGAGGAAGACTGCGACGTACCAGCAGCATCCGTCTGTTTAGAAGTGTTGCTGGTGGTGGTGTTTTTACTGCTTGAAGAAGTGAAAGGTAAAGTGGTATTGGGCGTGCTGACTGACGTGGTGTCAGTGGATGACTGTGTTACATTTAGAAAGCTACCACTTGATGTTTCGTTCTGTGAGAGCTCGGTGGTGGACTCAATCAGCCCTTCAGAAGTATTTCTAGACGCGGGTCCTATGGAAGTTACCACAAACTCGGATTGTTTAGGGGAGCTGCCTTCCCCACTTTCACTGGGCTCGACTTCTGTGGTATCAGCCTGTGCAGGCTGTGAGGAGTCAGAGACCCCAGTATAGGGAGATGTGCTATTCATGCTTACGGATAACAAAGTCCTCTCCCCGGCTCTTGTGAAGGTTGTAGAAATGTAAGTGCTGTCAGTCTGAGAGGGGGACTCCCAGCTTTCTAGATCAGCGAAGGTGCTGGACTGCCCACTTTGTCCGGTGGCTGGGGAGAGAGAAGACAAATGTTTAAAATATTGTACAATGGTATTGGGTGTTACACTAGTTTGGTTATTGCTATTCTTTTTGTCTTGCAGTTCTTATACAGAGCAATCTATATTCTGAACTCCTTGACGTTCTTCCCCACCCCCACAGGCTTTCCTCTAGAAAGTTCCAGCCTCAACCTGAGCAAATGTGAAGATGTCCAGAGCACAAGAAGTGCTGCAGCTGCTCGCGTCTTCCACTGTGGGCAAGCTGACCCCGTGCACGCCGTTACTTATTTCAGTAAAGCTTGCCCACGATGGAAAATGAGTGGCCAAAATAACACACACAATTCAAGAGGATCTGTTCTCGCCTCAGGTTCGATTTGGATTTTCTCGTGTACCTTGGCTCTGTGGCTCCTTAAGTTATCCCTAAACCAGTTAGCCTGACTAAGGAGGGTCCCAGGACTTATATACGAGTGGAATCCAACAGATACCCCCCTTTTGTCACATGATGCACTGGTGAGGAGGTAATCCTACTTAGTTTACTGTAACCTTAAAAGATTTATAAGATAAATCTAGGGGAAAAAAACTACACAAATTGTATTCATTAAAAACTCCTACCTGCAAGTAAGCAGTTTCTTAATAGTATTATATGGTTAAATTTAAAATTTCCTTAATGTTTTCTGTACATTCATTCTAAATAAAACTGAAGTAGACCACTGTTCTGGAAAAGGTGTATTTAAGTGTCATAGGTTTATTCAGAGTGTTTATTACAATGTAACTGAGTAAAACACAGACTTAATAATAATACAAGTGAACAAATGTATTCAAAATTGCCCTTACTTTGCCAGCTTACCAACTTTTAAGATCTACATTAAAAAGAAGTTCTGTCTCCTTCAATCAGCCTGCAGAACCTCCAGAGCTCCACTAGAGGGCACTTGGTTCTGCCTGGTCCCTTATCAGTTATTTAATACCAAGTACATTCTGTGCTGTGGAATGTTTTGAGAAGCTGCTGCGGATGTAATGATTATGGGTGGAGAACAATTGGCAGCCAAGCCTGGCTAAATTAACAAAAGCTTGGGCCCTAAAAATGGAGGTTACTGGGTGCAGTGGGATTTCAAATTTCCTTCCTGAAGCAGACCCTACAAGAGTGAGTGCTAAACCTTCACAATAACTAATTAACCCTGACAGCACAAACCGAGATTACATGCAGGTACTGCTGCCATTAAAAACAAAATGGGATTCATTCAGAAGAGGCTGTTATCATTACTATTTATTAATACAGTGTATTAAGGAGATTGTTTTTCAAACCAATGTTTATAATTTTCTGTTTGTTTCTGTTGATTTATTTATGACTAAAAGGGCACTACTAGGACATTGACAGGAAACATGTATAATCTTGACATGTAAAGCTTACAAAAGAAAAATAAACATCATGTAAAATGTATAAAAGAAACGTTTTTTTGTAGTTTTACCATGGTTATCACTTACTATGCATTTACCATAGTTTACCCTGATTTGCCATTTGTATTAATATGCTTTATCATACTGCACTTTTCATTACAATGCTTACCTATGCTTTACCACGTTTTCACTGTGCTTTATTACACTTTGTTGTGCTGTTGCAATAGTAAACTTTTAAAGGGAAATAAATGGTCAATCTCAGCAAAGAGTTCGGCAAAAAAAGATTTTGCTTCAATATCTTCAGTGCGGCCAAACTATGAACTTCAAACAGGTACTGGTATCCTTCTCAAATCTGGGATTTAAATCCAATGGAAACAGCATATACAACAGAAAGGTATATCTACAAGTATTGTGGACGTTATTTCTGCAGCTCTTTTGATGGACACACTCGGGTAAAACATGTAGATTCAGCATAATATATAGTAATAATATACCACACAGGAAAAGCAAAATAACTAGGCATATTTACCATGGCAGAAAGACAACTAATAAACCTCTATTGCACTACATACATGAATTCATCTTGTCAACACTAACTAACTAACCAGACAGAAAAATAACCCTAAAAGGTAACGATTTGAATAGTTAGTGTCTCAACTGAGAAAATGATCATACTATTAAACTGTAAATGGTTTATACCCGAGACCAGTTTGCTGTTCTGAGTTATCTTTCCTGGACCTCTGTGTTGAAACATGGAACACACAGTATGCTAACTGTAATTGAACAGTTTGGTTCACCAGTTCAATTGTGCATGCCACTTAAACGCTGTTTAGTGACATGCTCCGACCTTGCAAGGTATAAGCTGCACATATAAGATTCTAGCAGGGACTGTAAAAGACAACTGAAAATTCTCCTGGGGGCCGGCAGTGGCTTGAATGGTTTATACAAAGAAGACAAATAATCACCTGCTAATGTTCGTAGTTCTAGTGTTAAACCTGACCTGCACTGCATTATGTAAACAGGGGCAATCTGATACACAGTAAGGTTATTCAATTAAGTGTTGCTCAGATCTGCAGCCAATGTATTGGAGCCTAGCAGACTGCACAGAGGGGAAGCTGGCTGGCAGGGCTCCACCACAGCTAGGCTGTAGGGGTCTGTGAAACAATAGAGGCAGGAGCTTGAAAAAAAAAATCCTGGCTGTAAAACATGAGTGTGCAGGGCAGGGAAGAGTTCACAAGCAGAGCAGAGCACTGCAACACACAGAACACCCACACAATCTCAGTGTTCCAAGCAGAGCAGCGCACTGCAACACACAGAACACTCACACAATCTCAGTGTTCCACGCAGAGCAGCACACTGCAACACACAGAACACCCACACAATCTCAGTGTTCCAAGCAGAGCAGCGCACTGCAACACACAGAACACTCACACAATCTCAGTGTTCCAAGGAGAGCAGCGGACTGCAACACACAAAACACTCACACAATCTCAGTGTTCCAAGCAGAGCAGCGGACTGCAACACACAGAACACTCACACAATCTCAGTGTTCCAAGCAGAGCAGCGCACTGCAACACACAGAACACTCACACAATCTCAGTGTTCCAAGCAGAGCAGCGCACTGCAACACACAGAACACTCACACAATCTCAGAGTTCCAAGCAGAGCAGCGGACTGCAACACACAGAACACTCACACAATCTCAGTGTTCCAAGCAGAGCAGCGCACTGCAACACACAGAACACCCACACAATCTCAGTGTTCCAAGCAGAGCAGCGCACTGCAACAGACAGAACACTCACACAATCTCAGTGTTCCAAGCAGAGCAGCGCACTGCAACACACAGAACACCCACACAATCTCAGTGTTCCAAGCAGAGCAGCGCACTGCAACACACAGAACACCCACACAATCTCAGTGTTCCAAGCAGAGCAGCGCACTGCAACACACAGAACACTCACACAATCTCAGTGTTCCAAGCAGAGCAGCGCACTGCAACAGACAGAACACTCACACAATCTCAGTGTTCCAAGCAGAGCAGCGCACTGCAACACACAGAACACCCACACAATCTCAGTGTTCCAAGCAGAGCAGCGCACTGCAACACACAGAACACTCACACAATCTCAGTGTTCCAAGCAGAGCAGCGCACTGCAACACACAGAACACTCACACAATCTCAGTGTTCCAAGCAGAGCAGCGCACTGCAACACACAATCTCAGTGTTTCAAGCAGAGCAGCTTTATTACAGAATACATGTCAGGGATTTAATTAGCATAAAAAAAGCCCATAATTCTTGTAAATGGCAGCCCACATACACAAATGTGTGTGCTTTCAATTTTTTGTTCGACCCCTGCATGATACAGTTAGGGTTTTCTTTTTTACATTTAGTTTTATAAAAGCTATACACCAGCTTCTCAATGGTATTTCAATTGATGCAGTAATTGCTTTTATTTTTAGCGTAGTGGTTGCTGCTAGCTCTCTGTTCATGCCAGTTAAATGTATGCTAGTGTCTGTGCTGGTAAAAGAGGGCTTTATGCCAACTGTGGTAATACTGGAACACAAGGCTTGGGCCTTGTGCATTAAAGTCTAAATCTTCTCAGGGTGACAAAAAGTCATTTCTATCCAACAGCTCTTTTGTCTGAGGTTAAATGAACAGCAGTGGGCTTAATTAATAGTGGACAGAGGTCCACACCACAAAACCAGCACCACCGTGAGGCAGCTCATCTCATTGGACAGAATCCATGAGGACTCAGTCACAAGAGCATTTCCCTTTGTTATCGTGCTATAGCTATGAATCGAATGTAAGGTTTTTGCTACACAGCTAATGTAGTTTAAATACAATCCTGCAATTCAGTTTTGAGCTGCCAGCTGTCACACCTCTATTAATGTCAAAATGTAGGAACGAAAAGAGTACTGAAAACTTAAAAGTACTGAAAACAGTTGAGTTTTAGGGCTGCATGATCCAAGAACATGCAATATCCTGTGCGCTGTAATTGTACAGCATGAATCCCTGTGCAATATCAGGAAGACCTCCACTTTTTAAATGTTAAGATATTACAAACTTTTAAAAAAACAACAATACAATTAAGAACCTCACATATACTGTTTGAGACACTGGTTTTATCAAAGTCCCCATCTTAATGATTTAAACAGCGATAGTATTGAGATGCATGACAGTTTAGATCAACTGAATGGACCCCGTGGTGTTCTTCAAATCTCAGCTCAGTTACGCTGTTTTTCCTATGGATCCAATACTAAAGCCATATGTCCGATATACAGTAGACTATTACATAATCAGTCTGGTAAAACAACAAAACACAAGTCTCATGTTGTAAACTCACCTCAAGGCTTTACGCGGTTTATATAGGTTAGAGCCTGACAGAATGGATTTCTGCTCGTGATGTAGCTTGTTTTATGTCCCCTTTGCGTTGCTTCTTCTGCACAGTGATGTCTTACTGAATTACAGCATCAATGACTAAAGAAAAGACACACCGGAGGATCTATGGGATTAGTACTCTCGGAATAACTGTAAACAACTGCGAGAAATGATAGGAAAGGGAATTCAGTTCTCTATCCCGCATTCAATTGAAATTTTTATCAGCCAGGGTTAGAAGTTACTGTAATTATGTACTGTAGCACTGAACATCCGAACAGAGCCACGCGTGATGAAGGGAAAACATATCTTTGAACAGCAGACAATGAAATAGCATCTAGAACCAGAAGAAACACTCACTTCAGTGACAGACATTGTGACGAGAAGTCGCTCTCAAACTTTTATTGGGTTGCAAAACAAAATGCTTATTCAAAGGTATTTGATAATGGATTCGTGGACACACATAAATGTCACATGGTGGAAAACAGCCGTTCCTCTATCTCTCTTTAAACGGTTCTCCGTTCCTATTGGCTTAGGAAGGTTGGGAACATATTCAACTTATTTTAAGTGCTGTGTCCAATGTCCTGCTTTAATTGCGATGATCCAGTGGCACTTGAGAATAAAGACAAGTACTTGCTCACAACACCCTAATGAAAACAAAACACTTTGGAGACAGACTCCAAATAGCCTGTTTACATGAATGCACCTCCTTTTGTAATGCTTAGCATTCAGACTACAAACAAGATGCCGCCTGTATATAAACCTGAGGAATGATAAAGTGGAGAGAAATCATTTAAACCTCTCGATGCCTGCTTTCAGATTAGCAAACAAGAAACAGCTACCAAGATAATATCTTCATTCAGTAAAATTCTTGGAATCGCTCTAAATGTTGTTTTTTTTTCCAATGTTCTGTTTGCTCAAAATATTTAGCACAAGTTTTACCCTCTAATCCCCCTGAGATATTTTTGAGAAAATGTTACCCAACAGGATCCCTTAAGATGGAGCCAGTTTTCATAACCCTGTATAGAATCAGCACTTGTTTCTCATATGTAGATTATTTTCTGGGACTCCTAGCCCCGGAAGCACTGCACTCCTACCAAACTGATGCTCTCTGTTCGGTCTATGAAACAAGTAAAGTGCCTCAGCCAACAGCAGCAGGATTGAGAAGGACCTTGACTGGATAATGTACCGAGACGGTTATTTACTGCAATTAAAAACACTGCGTTTGAAGCCAAGCCTAGGGATGTAATGTTATTTTACACAAAATACAAATGGGGAAAATGGGGACTACAGACAGGGCTATTTGCTGGACAAATCCCACTTAATACAAGCAGCACCACCCTGCTAAAAAAAAGGAAACCCTACAATAACAAATGAGATACTTTCAGTGTCATATACTTGTTGGACCAGTAATGTAAAGCTATCAACATTGTTTCTTTAGTGTCTTAAATGGAGTATCTGCAGTTCATCTTGGGTGGATCTTTCATACACCTGTAGACAAGGCTTTTAATGAATGCAGACCAACATGGAAGAGAGGGTTGAACAGCCAAGCCCAGTCCACTCACTCACATACAGTAAACTAAAATGACAAAGATCTCCCGCCCTTCAAAACCAAACGCACCCGGACTGAGCTTCACCCGCTCATCCCTTTGTTCAAATGCACGGCTATTCTTTTGTTGCAGCTCTCTACAGCAGCTTTATAATGGATGTCATTTTTATTAATCCTTTTCTGAATGTTACTTTAGTTGGATTTTTAGCCTTTGTTTCAACTCTTTTTGGAAAAAAAACAGATCTGACACCATTTGGGGTTTAATCTGCTTTGGGTCGACCCTGTCAGGCTAGGTTTTTGTGAGGTCATATATAATTTGTACTTGCTGCTGGAAGAACACATGTGACATGACTCATTGAAGCAAACTTCACTGTGGGATGGAGCTATTGATAGGATTCAAACTTTTGTACTGCATCAATTCTCTGTTTATAATTGTATAATATAACAAATTGTACACAGTATTCATAAGATTTTTGCTCATTTTTAATAAAAATAGATTATGATGTCAATGGGCCTGACTGTCTGGATAAATCAAGGTTAAGAAAATAAATGATTTAAAGACAATGGTAGCACATCCACCAACGTCTCACTGTTCACCAGTGGTTTTTCTCGATACAATGATTGCTTCAAGCCGCAAAAAACATCTGATTTTCAGATTAGATTTTGAAGATGGCCTGATCAAGGGAGACTGGACTGGTGGTCATATCTGGCTTTTTATTTTGCATTGTACTGAAACAAGAAACTTTGAGTATTTCATTTCCCCCTTGGATTTTTTAAATGCGTGCCTGTCATGTCTCCAGTAGAAATGTAATTTAGGTTACCTTCTCGCTGTACCAATCTGTTACACAAATGTTTCTAAGATGTTTAAATTAACTTGGATATAGCCCAAAAGCTACTGTTTAAGAGGCAGAATGGTATATACAGTACTGTATGCCAGGGTTATTTCTTCATTTCCTCCCATGAAGGTCTAGGAAACAGCAATAAAAAAAACTGCAGTGACAAACATAATACTGTAACTCAAAAGGAATGCATAATGAACAAGAACAAATGTCCACTAAAGCCTTGAGCTAGTCAGAGAATATAGTATTTAAATACTCTACTGGATTTCCAGATCTGTAGGTTAGGTATTATCCATCTCCGAGTTTTAAAACTGAATTTCAATACCTAATAAATAAACAAATACTTGAATATGAGTCACTCTTTTTGTATGCAGTTCCCCAACCTTGCCTCTCTGAGATATAAATGATATATTCTACAGCTCCAGAAAATCATTGGCAGGCACACAAACTTCAGTCTCTAAAGAGCTTTCAGTTCACAGTTCTTTCTGTCTGACTTTTCCACTGTACAAGCGAGTCGCACTGAGCCAGCCCAGAGTGTCTCAGGAGGAGCCTGGTCGTGTTTCCACTGCAGAGCCAGAGGTGCAGCGGACGTTGACGCATGTAGATGATGCGGTATTAAGAGGTGCTGCATTTGAGTTGAGGATGGCGATCGGTTATGGTTGTGTTTTCTTTCTTTAGATATTACTGAATACAGCTGAAATGCAACGACAGGCTGATTATGCAAAGAGGAGAAGAATGCTTCTCGGAGAGAGCAGTATTTGGATCCAACCAGCAAGACATGAGTGTACTGACTGACGCAACGAATGAACCCCACCCCTGGACTCAGATGTGTTGTGAGGCCAGTTTCATGGTTTGGTTCTCGCTCAGCTCAACACAGCCAGGGGAAAGCCACCTGTACCTTGAGGGTCTGTGACCCTCACAGCTTGGACGTGCCAGTGGAAAAGGGGAATCATTCTCCAGTACCCACTGTAAAAGACAAACATTGGTGTCTGCATGCAGATAGACATGCAAGCAGGAGCATGAACATCTGCATTCACTGGTGATTGGTGGGCTATTTGTAACTTCTCTGTGCCAACTTTGAAGGAACCTGCTTGCCTTGAACTAAACTCACAGCGAATTGACCAGAATCGCCATAAACCAGTGACATGTTGCTAGAAGATGCAGTTCAATTTTACAGTACAAGCACTGGCAACTTCCTATAGGCTGTAAAAACCACTTCCTATAGGCTGTAAAACGTGAATCAGTGTAACACAGCATGTGCAATAAATAACATGATCAGCATTGATTTAAAAAATATAGCAAAATACCAACTGCAGTTATGAAAACTTCTTTACTGCAGAAATAATTTAGCGGACTAAAACACAATATGCTGTTTCTTAGCAAAACAATTCAGTAATTCCTGTTCACAATCATTTTTGCTTTTAAACAACGCTCATTATCATCTGCGAGTGACTAAAAAAAAAAAAAAAAAAATACCAACATAATGTATGATTAATAAGATTTTTTTTATGAAAATAGGACCCATGGCCTAAAAAACATGTATCTGAAATTAAAAAAGTAAAAAAAAGGATTAGTATAGCCACTTAGGATTTTCATACGGCATGCGAGAACAAAATGGGTTTGAATAAAACAAAGTACTAGATCATTTTTCACAGCATCTCCTGCACCTCCCTTTTATCTCCCTTTTTAACACCCCAGTTAAACAGCATCAGTAGCACTCACCACTGGGGCTCGTACTGCTTTGTATTAGAGTCAGGGACCCTGTACTACAGTGGGCAGCAACATAAACACATCTCTTTCTTACTCTCTCAGCTCTTCCAAACTGCGTATTGCATTTCATTACAGCCTGCTTAGATTTAATGACAGCAGTAACCTGACCAGACAGTTATTGCAACGTTTCTCCTGGGTTTAAGCCCAATGATATACTGGAGTAAAGAAATATTTTGTTTTTACAGTGTGTGAAGATTTCCACCCAGCAAGGACAATTCATTTTCACCCAGCAAGGACAATTCATTTTCACTCAGCAAGGACAATTCATTTCCATCCAGCAAGGACAGTTCACTTCCACCCAGCAAGGACAATTCATTTTCACCCAGCAAGCACAATTCATTTTCACCCAGCAAGGACAATTCATTTTCACCCAGCAAGGACAATTCATTTCCATCCAGCACGGACAGTTCACTTCCACCCAGCAAGGACCATTCATTTCCACTTGGGTGGAACAATTCTTCTTTCTTCCTCTTCTGTTACAGCTCATTTGCAATGTGACCTCATTGACAGTTTAAAAATATACAGATCAACCCACAGTGGAGATGACATTACTGTACAAACCCTCAAAGTACAGCTTCGCTGGACAGTACAGTACAATACAATACAACTACTTCCACTGTGCCTGGGACTGGGTGTACACACACACACACACATTATATATATATATATATATATATATATATATATATATATATATATATATATATATATATATATAGTTATTTCTACCCAATAGAGTTATCTGTTACATCCTTGAAAGTACCCATAGGGTATTACTACAGATGATTCTTGATGTGTCTCGTTTAGGTTACTGTATTACACAACAACAGCCCCAAACTACAGCTATGGCCAAAAGTGTTGCATCACCTAGAATTATAGGATTAAGACATCTTTTTTTTCTTTTTAAACTATATTCAATAGTTATAATAGATTTTTTTTTAACTATTATGTTCGAGAACATAATTTATTTACATAATGTAATCAAAGAAACTACAAAATGATATCGCAAAAGTCTACCGAAAGCCATAATAGTGGTACAGTATTTCATGCGCAATTTCAAAATGTCACATGTTTTAATTTGTCAGTTTTTCATTAAGTATATGGAAAACTACAAAGCGTGACGTACTTCAATATGTTGATGTAACATTACTCAGCAGGTTTCATTCGACTTTATGAAGAAAAACTAGTTAATTCTATATATAGGGTGATGCAAAACTTTTGCCCAGAGCTGCATATAGTGCATGAAGTCCCTGTATGTACCTCCCAGAGAGGAAATATTTTTTAAACCTATAGATGGCAGAAAAAAAACAAAACAGCTGTGATATACTGTAATTGATATTTTGGGCAAATCTCATCATAATTGCTATTATTGATATAATTCGTTAAACCCACTATAGTGACTTTGTACAATTCAGATATAGATGGAGTTTTATGTAGTTTCACAGAATTTTCAGAGAGAAGCTCATATAAAAAATATCCGTGGAGGGTACATGTAATTCTACGTAAATGCCAGGGAAAATGTAGATACTTTCCTTATCTCTTGATTGTGTTTCAAACATTCTGCGTGGTTCTTATGGGAGTGAAGCACATTAGTGTTTAATTCAATTGTTATATACTGTGAAGTGTGTGTGGTATATGCCCTCAATTCAGGAGCAACTCTCTAGTCCAGCTCTAGTTGGCAATGTTATTTTTACTATGTAATGCAGGCTACATCAGCATAGTTGTCAGCACCAGCACCAGTGGTGCGGGAAACATTTTTATAGTGGGGGTGCTGAAAGCCATTGAACAAAACTGTAACCCCTGTATATGATGGAAGCAGGTGCACAGCACTTCCCCCCCCCCCCAGCACCCCTAGTTTCAGCACCTCTAGTTTCAGCACCCCTAGTTTCAGCACCTCTAGTTTCAGCAGCCCTGGCACCAGCTAGTGTACAGGTATTGTTTACAGGTACTGAGCATTGACAAAAATACGAAAGGAAACTTGATTCATTAACATGGCAATGACACTTATGCCTAACAGGTACATGTATATCTGTATATCCTCTCCTAACGATATTCAATACTTTTGAAATAAATGTGGTCTGCTATATTATGCTGCTCCCAGGTAATGACCAATTAAATAAAACTGTCTTACTATACATATACAACTACTGTGTAGTATAAACATTAAAAAATAGTTATGGTCAGGTTTTGAAGAAGAAAAAAAAACACAGCAATTGTATTTATGAAAGAAAGCTACTTGAACTAAAAACAAGAAAACAAAAAAATCTAAGAAAAGTGATACTATGATTCAAGCAGGTATAGCTTTATCAGATTTGACAGATCACAGAATTGCCTGTATAAAAATATAAAGCAGGGTGGTTTTTTATGTTACTATGCAAATTGCATGCAGGGCTACAACACAGTATTATGTACCTGTGCTGGTTTGTCGTTTTGCATTGGCTTACATCGACATACAGGAAAGCAAGAAGCTCCATCATTCAGTGTCGGCGGTCGTCAAATCTAACGGCAGTACATTTCAGGACCACAAAATCGCAATGACATTGTGAGAGATTAATTTGATGACAAATCATGGCAAACACGCTATATAAATTAAACCAGGCGCACATTAATATGTGCACGGGACAGCACACAATCAATCTAACTTGTATTGTTCCAGCAGTAAATATTGCCACCTTCACTTTCACAATATGTCAGTTTTTACCTGCAGTAGAATATAATGTGCGCAGTCTTTTTAAACCAGCGCAACAATAACCGGCAATGAAAATATATTATGGATTTAGCCGCTGGCAAAACAAAATAGAGGCTTCAATTACATTCATTTTAAGTGTGTGGAGATATTCCTGTAACGTAGCCTATGTATTGTAGACAACTCTACAGAAATTCGTTTTCGATCGAAAAAGGAAATGAAATCATGCAACTTTGGTTTGTACCGACAAAAAAAAAAGTTATACTAGGTCTAAACTTGCTACATAGAAAATCGCTTCTTAATCGTCCAGATTACAGTTACTTTTTATTTAAAAGGGCTTAGCTATGTTGTTTATGCCAAATAAAACAGAAGACGTGATTCACAGTTGCCTTACCGGTACTGGCTTCTTCTAGCGGCTCCTTATCCTTTGAAAAGCCGGAGATGGAGTCAGTCCCGCCGGTTGCTGTGGAGTCGCCCCAGCCTGCTTCGGAGGCGCTAGGTGAGGCGGTTATGGAACTAATGCCAGGTTCCGATGGCAAATCCGTGCTACCGCTCAAACCGTCCGTAACATTTGGATTAAAATCAGAGAGATCAGTACTAGATGCAATCGTGTCTACATCGGTGCTGATAGTGTGTGCTTCGGCACGGAGAGGTTTAAAAAGACCGAGCACCATCACTAGAAAAAGACCCGCTCGGTATATCAAAGTGCACGGTGCCATGATGCTGTGGACACGGCTAGCCGAGACTTAAACCCAAATAAATAATATCGCAGTTTGTTCAGGTCGTGTATGGAAAGCTGTCCATCTTTACCGTTCTTCATTAGAGACCCCGGTTGCTATTCCTTGCGTCCCATTGTAAGGAATAACGGCACTTCATTTTCAGAGGAGGCTTAGTGCTGCAAGTGACAAACACAGAAGCACTTACATCCGATCACCCAAACTCCTCCTACAGACACTGGCGATCGCAGCAGCAACCACCCTTTTTCTACAAACTGGTCAGGGTGTCTTACTGTCTGGGGCTAGAGCTATTGTGTGTGTGTGTGTGGGGGGGTGTGTGTGTGTCGATCTATCTATCTAAAATAATTTTTCATGAGCTGTACCCCCCTTGCAAAGAGAATATAGATACAAAGTAAAAACAATGAAAACAGTTTCTCTCAGTTTATATTTTGGAAGTGATAAAATGTTTTATTTAATTCACAATACATTTACAGCGCATTTAAAAACAACACCACCATTGTATTGTAATAAGTGGTAGACCGAAATACACTGTTTTTTTTTGTTTGTTTTTGTTTTAACTTTCAAGTGGCACTTTGATATTATAAACAATAAAACGATCATTGTTATTCATTGTATTTGTATTTCAACAGGAATGCCACGGGGGGTACGGTTTGCGTTTTACACACGGCAGCTATTTAATTGTAATTGTTATTGTATTTAGTTATGTATTCATTCTATGTGTAAAAGTACTAAACTTTACATATTTGTTACTCTGAACAATCACATTTGCGTGGGTGTTACAATTGTAAGAAATCAACTATATTTCAAAGAATGAGCCTGGATTTCCCCAAAGACGTTTCACATGTTACCCATGTGTGTGGGATTGTGTATAAAGTGTTCTGGTATTCTACAAATGGAACTTCAACAATTGGAGGGTTTGTGATGTCACCTGCACCAGGACTTGACCTCAACGTTACCCCGTCCTGAATTTAACAGAGCCAGCTGCAACAGCAGCAGCGGCATCATATCTCTATGCTGACATATCCATCGATCAGCAATTAACTAGCAAGTCCACACATGTTTAAGACATCCTGGTAGCCAAAGTCTTTATGCAGGCTGTGCTCTGCAAAACAAAATAACACTCGGAAATACGTAGGCTGTTACTACAGTTGCAACTTACTAGTATTTTAATAACTTTAAAATCGAAATTGTACTGCAGAATGTAAATGGATGCCTTTGTTCTGACACTGATGGAGACCCAGTAGAATCCAACATTTTGACCCTCAGTTCCACCCTTTTAAAATGTTCTGTTAGATAAATACCAAAATTACCCTGTCCAATGCCTTTACTGTTTCAACACTGGGAGTTTTACTAGGTGTACAGCAAGCCTCTTGTTAGCCACTGTCCTGTTTCAACACTGGGAGTTTTACTAGGTGTGCAGCAAGCCTCTTGTTAGCCACTGTCCTGTTTCAACACTGGGAGTTTTACTAGGTGTGCAGCAAGCAGAAATTAAATAAAAAATGTACCCATGAAGGTAGTTTCAATCTCCAGTTTGGTCAGTGCAATCTTGCATATTTTTCAAATGGAAATATTCCTAAATAGCAATAATAATAATAATAATAATTATTATAATAGTTTTTATATTTTATATATATATATATAAAGTATTCACCCCCCTTGGACTCTTCCACATTTTGTAGTGTTACAACCTGGAATTAAAATGGATTTAATTGGGATTTTAAGTACACAACATACTTAACACTTTGAAGGTGCAAAATATTTTTTTTATTGTGACACAATAGTTAATTAAACAAAAAAAAAAAGATATTTGTTGGTTGCATAAGTATTCACCCCCCTGAGTCAATACTTGGTAGAAGCACCTTTGGCAGCATTTACAGCTGTGAGTCTTTTTGGGTAAGTCTCTACCAGCTTTGCACATCTGGATCCTGCAATTTTTGCCCATTCTTCTTGGCAAAATTGCTCAAGCTCTGTCAAGTTGATGGGGACCGTTGGTGAACAGCAATTTTCAAGTCTTGCCACAGATTCTCAATCGGATTGAGGTCTGGGCTTTGACTGGGCCATTCTAAGACATTCAGGTTCTTGTTTTTAAACCACTCCAGTGTAGCTTTGGCTGTGTGTTTAGGGTCATTGTCCTGCTGGAAGGTGAACCTCCGCCCCAGTCCCAGGTCTCTTGCAGACTGAAACAGGTTTTCCTCTAGAATTTCCCTGTATTTGGCTCCATCCATCTTGCCCTCAATCCTGACCAGTTTCCCAGTCCCTGCCGATGAAAAGCATCCCCATAACATGATGCTGCCACCACCATGCTTCACCGTGGGGATGGTGTTCTCAGGGTGATGAGCAGTGTTGGCTTGGTGCCACACATTGCGTTTTGCGCTAAGGCCAAAAAGATCAATTTTGGTCTCATCAGACCAGAGAACCTTTTTCCACATGTTTGCTGTGTCTCCCACATGCCTTTTGGCAAAATCCAAACAGGATTTGATATGGGTTTTTTTCAGCAATGGATTTCTTCTCGACACTCTTCCATAAAGCCCAGCTTTGTGGAGCGTCCGGGTTATAGTTGTCCCATGGACGGTTTCTCCCATCTCAGCTGTGGATCTCTCCAGCTCCTTCAGAGTTACCATTGGCCTCTTGGTTGCTTCTCTGACTAATGCCCTCCTTACATGGTCACTGAGTTTTGGTGGACGGCCTTCTCTAGGCAGAGTCGTGGTTGTGCCATATTCTTTCCATTTTTTAATAATGGATTTAACAGTGCTCCGGGGGGATGTTCAAAGTTTGGGATATTTTTTTTATAACCCAACCCTGATTGGTAATTCTCCAGAACTTTATCCCAGACTTGTTTTGATAGCTCCTTGGTCTTCATGATGCTGTTTGTTTAGACATGCTCTCTAACAAACGCTGGGGCCTTCCAGAAACAGGTGTATTTAATCGGAGATCATGTGACACTTTAATTGCACACAGATGGACTCCATTCAACTAATTATGTGACTTCTGAAGGCAATTAGTTGCACCAGAGCTTATTTAGGGGTGTCACAGCAAAGGGGGTAAATACTTATGCAATCAAGACTTTTCAGTTTTTTATTTGTAAATCATTTTGAAAAATATGTAGATTTTTTTCCCCACTTCGACATTATGGTCTATTTTGTGTAGATCAGTGACAAAAAATCCTAATTAAATCCATTTTAATTCCAGGTTGTAACACTAAAAAATGTGGAAAAGTCCAAGGGGGTGAATACTTATGCAAGGCACTGTGTATGTATATTATATATATGGGTTAAAACCACCAAAATAGTTTAAATACAATATCTCATCTCTATTAAATTATACAAAATCAGAATCACATAGAAAATCACATTTTTTGGTTAAAATGTACTCCTTTTTGACATTACAAAATGATTTGATGGCACTTCAAAAGAGCATGTAGTGAGCAGAGGGGTAGTCAATATTTTCTACAATTAGTTTTTACAATGACTTTTTTACTCTGTAACAGTTTGACTGAGTGAGTATTGTTAGCATTCCTTTTTTTAGTTTCACGGTGTAAAACCAGGCCTGAGAAAAGGGGAACGGGTCTGGTGTCAGACGGTCTTACAAAGCCGGACGCTTCTTTCTCAATGGAGCGGGTGATTCAATTCCTCTACGCTGATGATGGAAGAATGGTGATAGCGGTCTCTTGAGGCGAAGTCTGCATTCTCCTCAGTGAGCTGCGTGGTCTCCATGCCAACTGTTGCAAAGGAGGGTGTCATGACAATCTGCTTTTGAGGGGATGGCCCTCTCCTGAAATGAAAGGATAAGACACCTGGTTTACTTCTGCATAACAATTACCACCCCCCCCCCCCCCATTTATAATTCAATTGCTGTTTTATCTGCTTAACTGGTCTGCGCATTCCTTTGAAAGACACCAATGTATTTCTATGACCTCATACTTTTCTTTTGCCCCGGCAAGATGCACATGATTAATTTAAATGTATTCACTGTTAAAATGGTACAACTGTAATGCCAATACATTTCTAGTCAAAACAAGTAAGTAACATTTGCATCTTTTCCCTCCTTCTATTATATTGAAATAAACGGTAGGTGACCTTGCAGTTCAGACTAGGCCACAGAGCACGGTGCCAAGTATTCCTGCAATGACCGGTCAGTGTGTCTCAACCTAGCCTTGACGATCTAATAGAGTGTGAAAAATTCTGGCGGTCCTAATAGAGCAACAGTGTTGTTGTGATCTGAGCTACCAAGCCACCTAGCAGCACGTGGTTTGGAATGCTGGCATGAGTTATCGGGAGCTTATCCGTGTCTTGCACTGCGCCACAAACACTGGGGCGCTTTGTGTTCTGCTGTGTTGAAAGCTGAAATGACAGTTTTAAGAGTCCACCCATTGGTTTTTAAGCTTGTATATTGTGTTGTAGCTGGATCTTTACAACATTGGACCAAATAAATAAATAACTGTGGCAATTGACTTTTAATGGATACAGGAGAAAAGTAACAACATGATTTTTATCTGCTATGAACATAAGCATAGATTACACATTGACATACCTTCCTATGTTTTTAAGTGAGGATTGGATCCATTTAAAGAAGCTGAAGTGTGCAGCTACTCCTGTTGGAAAATCAAATAAAAAACATGGGAATTTTATTCCAATTATAAATCAACAAGCAGAAATCAACAACATGACACTTTCTAAGTTAGGGGATGTGTTTATTAACTAACCCTATGGGACCTGCAACGTTGGTTTAGCCAAGAGATTAAATAATTGACCCTTTCCTTTTAGATTTGGACTGTTCCATTTAAGACCAAATATAAAAAAAACAAAAAACATTTTGTTATTGAAAGCAATACAGAAATCATGATGACTGGTAATTCAGTGGATCAATTGCTTTCTGTTTTGTTTTCATTTACACAATGTTATCTCTAAGCCTGGCTTTTAGATACGCTTTATTAACCTGTTTAAGTTTCAGCGACCATCCGGTAACATTCCTCTGTTTTGTGACTTGCTGTTTACAGCAGTGGAGCAGCAAACACACAGAAGCTGTTTTTGCAGCTGTCAGCACTGGGTTCTATCTGACCACCTCAAATGTATTTGATAAGGCTGAAAGACGCAAGACATAAAAAACTGTGACCCATGAAATTGCGAAGGGTGATTATATATCAGTGAGAGCTGCAAAATTGACTGTGAGAATATATCAGCTGTCTGGTGCAGCAGCTGCACGACTCTGTACAGAAGACAGGAGACCACACCGGACCAACATGTGAGCTTCTCTGGAAAATGTTTTAAACAAAGTTCCAAAGCTGGACCTCAAACAAAGCAAGTCTTTTCCTCCAGAATAAAAAAAGAACCGTTGTTTTGCAGCTATTTCATCTAATAACTTAATCTGGTTAGCTGTTGCTATCTGCAATACTCCAATTCATTTTAAATGACAAAATCAGCTTGCCAAAAGGACTTCTATAATGCATAGATCAAAACTGCAAGTGCTGGATGGAATCCAGGGTTAAACTGCATAAGAAACAGCACCATTAATTGTACTACATAACATGACAATCTGTCTCCTTACAATAATCGCATAAGAATCCGTCTCACGGTGAAAGTTTATAGAACTGCACTGGATGAAAGGTCAAAGACATTAAAATGAGCTTAACAGCTCTAAAAACAAAAAAAAACATTGTGTGGTTTTAAATTCACTTCATTTTTCATAACCTGTTAAGACAATTCGTGCTTGGGGACAGCACCGGTCACTGTTGAGTATAGCGGCTCAAAGCTTTTTATTTTACTTCTATTTCTTTTTATTTAATTAATCTATTGATTTAAAAAAGAAATGGTGTTGATCCTAGACATCTGTTTACAGTTTGTTTTCCCTTTTGCAGGCACACTATTTCAGGGTCATGTAGCATTGCTGTATGTGTGTTTATTCCAGGGCTTTGTTTCACACACTCAGAAAAGTGTTTTGATTTACCACTACGTACTGCAATGAGTACCAAGGGAACCACAGAATCAGTCTTAGTTTAGGAACCGCTATATTAGAATTTGGAAGCGCCACAGTGCTCATAGAGTTGAATGTCACTAATCTTGCTACAAGTTCTGTTGCTTTGTGCATCATCTTTTTATGAATGATTTATTTTATCTTTTGTGAAATGTTTCTTGGTCGGTGTTAACTTACCTGGAGGCAGACCAGGGCTCACTTTTCCAATGTAGAAGTAGAGAAGTATTGCCATCCCAATGTTCACAAAGGCATAGATCCATTGGATTACAAACATGATCATAAGTGAGCTTATTGCCTGTAAAGACAGTGGAGTTGTGAATCATTCAAATATATACAGATATTTCTACCTTTATATCCACGTTTTACTATTTTTGTATTCCATTTTTAAAGAAGTTTACATATAGAGCTGTAACAGTATCCGTATTCATTGAATGGAATATGTTTTTTCTGTGTTGGAGGCAGTCTGGACTGTTATAGTGAACCTAAAATATTTTACTCGGCTCATGACTGACCTCAAACAAGTGTTGGTATAAACCTCCCACCAACACAACCAACAAGTTCAAAAGAATACAAAAATACACACTCCAGATATAGATATCGCTATTCAGTAACCACATAGATGATTAAAACAACGTGACAAGCCTGACTTAAACAGATGTTCAATCATTGCTTTGCATACTGACATCAAACCAAAGTCTCATCTTCTTCAATGACAATCCTCGGAAACCTATGTAGACAGATTTGTATTTATTCTTTTGAGTTCTACTGCCTGAATTCCTTATGGTGTTGCTAAACAATCTATCAGGATCAGTTTGATCAATTGTATATACAGACTGTATAACACTGTCACAGCAACAGAGGCGCTGTGTGACTGTGTTATGTCTGAGCAACATACAGGCATAACATGCTGAGCAGACAAATAAGCCTGAACCCAGATCTGGGAAATGTTATATGACAAATGCACGGCTTCAGTAATACAGATAATTACATGTGACGTGGTTTGTGTTGCTCATTTGTGTAAAGTGGTTATGGGTCCTTTAACCAGCTGCAGTTTTTTCAGCCTTAGATGTTGCTGAAGCATTCCGATTGCATAGGCCTTGAAAGTCATTGAAACAAAACCACGCCCGTATACAGCTTGCATGGAAGCATGCAGATAAGGAAAACTACATTAAAATGGGGTTTCGTTTGGTAGATTGAACAAAGACACAATGTGCTAGTTTGGGATAGATTTCCACCTCTTTTATCAATCTGTCCACTGTACCAAGTCACTCAGATTAAGGAAAAACCACGGAAAGGTGTGCCTGGAAAGTTTGCCCAACACTACAGGACATTTTCCACAGCACTACCACCTCCCATAATGCACCTTTTCAGTTCAATTAACCTAAATGGAAAAAAGACAGGGGTCGTCTCTCACTTACACCAACTAAAGACACCCAGTGATTGCAGAGCCTGGAGTAAAATGATATTGGCTTTTCTTGAATTTCAGTTCCCTGAAGACTCTGCTCGGCAGTAAAATCTGGTGAGGAGACAAATAGTTTAAATACAATATACAATACAATATCTCATCTCTATTAAATTATACAAAATCAGAATCACACAGAAAGTTAAATAGAATGCATTAGAAAAACAGAATAAGAATAAAGGCATTTTATTGTTATAAAACTAGCAAGAAACAGTCATTTAACTGCTCTTTCCTGCAAATACATTTGTGCTTATTGGCAGCTATTTTTCATTGCCATCTTTGAAATAAACTTAAAATAGTGTTTATTTTATTTTTCTAATAATGCTAAATAACTTTATACTAAGAAGCCATTTATTAATTTATTTTAATATCACTTGATAGAGTATAGATAGTAATTATTCATGACAACAGTACAAGTTTAGGGATCGGCTTTAGAAGATTAGAACAATCTACAGGTAATTTACTTAAAACTTCTTAAAGGTAATAGCATCAGTTGGCTCATTTATTCCAAAGCTTACAAATATAAAGAACATCCATGCAGTGGCAGGGTCCATACCTTCCTGAGAGTCATCCCTGTCTCTGGAGCTCTGTCTTTGAAAGGCTGATTCCGCCTTGTCATTTCGTGGGTCAGACTCCAGAACCACAGACACCAGCTGTTGTTCCTGACTGTCGAAGGCTTGTGCCATCAGGTCTTGTTCCTCCTGAGCGCTATTGGCAGTAGCACCGGCTTCACTGCAGTTCACTGACTCGGTGTTGGAGGTCTTGGCACATTCTTTAACTGAGGCTGCAGACCTCTCCAAATCCAGCCGAAAACTATCCATCAGCGTTTGCTTGGCCGGCTTCCGCGTTCTCCACGATTTGCTTTCCTTCTCTTTCTTTTCTCTTTCTCGTTCCTTGTTCTCCATGTCAGGGTCCACAGTCTGGAATATCTGGTCCATGTCCTTTGTGAATTCCAACAAGGTCCCGTTTCTCCGGTTCTTCGCCATACCGTCTGTTCCATAGTCGGAATGCCTGCCGAAGATCAAAGGCTTGCTGGGATTCCGAGTTCTGGACTCTTCCTTTGGCAGCGGCCTCCTCTGTTTCATCTGGAGGTCATAGCTCATTGACACACAGAAGTAGGAGTAATCTATGGTACTGTAGGTCAGCATGAAGTTAATGGTGACTATAGAGGCCAGGACATTAACCTGACCGATGAAGATGAACGCCATAGTGATGAGGCTTGTTAAGCAAATGGCAGCAACTGGAGTCTTATTTGGTCCTCTCTGTAGAAACAGAAGAAAAGAACATAAAACCTAAATAATAACCCTTAGAGATCTACATCTAATTTTTCCTAGGGGGCCCTGGAATCCATAAACATTACACTCCCAATATACACAACCAGGCATTACAGGCATAATGTTTAATAATTAAAATCATTTTCCTGACTGGTCACTATGGGACCTCACATAACTGTGTTGCTTCATTCTGATGCCTGGTACTGGCTGGCACAGTTCCAGCTCCACCTAGGCTGGCCCAACATACTTTTCCTGCCTTTGTCACTGTGGTTTGATTCTGCTGGAGATGTCTAGGGCCTTTACCACAGCATCAACAAAGGGCAGACAAGGTTAAAGGGAGAGGATGTGCTGGAGTTTAGAAACAAGACTGATTTTCTGGTAAATAACTAATCGCAGTTCTCTGGACCCCTTCCTGGTCTATCTTCTTCACAGCGCCATTAGATTTCTAACTGGGCCTGGAAGTAAAGAACATTATACAATATTGCGAGGAGCAAACAGATCTTTTTTTTTCCTGATCTAGGTATGATGAAATACCATCAAATCTAGCAAATTCAGCCGTTTCGTGCTATAAAAAGGCTATTGCCCTGTTGAAATTAATTATCCAGGAAAACTGTGAAGTATATACTGTGAATTACAACAGTGGGTATATATGTGTCATTTTTCTTTTGAGTTAAATACGTCAAACCACACGCCTGTCTTGAATTTCCCACATGTTTGTTTCTATATACAGAATATTTACATTTCTGTTCCATGCAGGTGTTATTAACATTTCTTTTTTCCCCCCCTTTAAAACCAAATGCAGCTGTTTTCTGATATTTTCAAAAACGCTGCCTCCAGACTCCTCTGCAAACCCTCCTTTACCTGGAAACAGTTACTTTAAAATAACTTTGAGAAGGAATTCCCCTCCTGTTTGAAGTTTCCACTGGCTTCACTCGCTCTTTCAGACTACAAAGGGCTGCACATCTGACTCAGTAAAGCAGAAAAACGCTCTGAAATTTGTTTCTGACATCCCGTTTCATGTTGGCTTGCGAGTCCACTCAGGAAACAAGCTGGTGCATACAGTACGTGGGCAGCATGGCATGGTATGAAGCCGTAGTGACTGCAGGCATGCCCAGCCTCTGCAGAAAACAATTCTCAATCCTCCTGTTTCATTTCTAAAAACTAGTCTGCACATTCCGTCTCCTGTTTAACCCTTTGTTGTCCAGTGTTCAACATATGTGACTTTGAGAAAAAAGGCATTCAATAGGTATGGGAACTTATCCAGGGCAGTAAAGGGTCAATAGAATTTTAATGCTTACAACATTCTACAAATGAAAGTACACACCCAGCCAAAGTGGGGGGGAGGGTTCCACCTGTTCGGCAGCCAGGCCTGCTTGGAAGAACTACCTTGTTCAGAATTGCTTCGGCTCCAGCAATCAGGCCCATGCTAAACCAGTGTTTCTTGTTTTTTTTACATGTATATTTTCTAATCAATTTATTTACTATCCCTGTTCACTTAAGAGTGAGGCTGCATGAGTCTATCATTGATGGCCTCAGAGATATCTAAATCAAGTTTTGGAAGGTTACACTAGAAAAGCAGCCATGAAATACACTGCTACAAATAACGAAGGGATATTCAGAGTTCTATTAAGAATGTACAATACCTCTATGCTGACTTGTATGAAAAATTATCCAGCTGCAACAATATTTATTACCATTTGAAAGTTTGTTTTTTGGGTATCAATTTAACACATCTTAAAAATCTACCTTCTGAATCCTCTTGTTTTACAGTACCAGCTGGAACAATTAAGAAAATATGGGTGTTCTTGGGATGAAAGTTAGGAGCTCCAACCTTTTCAGCCGGCAGTGCTTTAGTAATACAAGCTATTAGTATCAGAAAGCAATTCCCAGTTTGATCACCATTGCATAATAAAGCAGAAGATGCCTGAAAGCCAGCCACAGTGACCAGCTGTCCTCTGAATATCAAACAGGCCTGTAATTAGAAACATGACAGCAGCGTCAAGGAATATAAATAGCTTTCAATTTCAGAGTCACGTTTGCCTGAATGTATTAATTACAGACAATCGAAGCAGCTGTAAGGTATTATAAAGCACACTGAAGGTGTCCTCCTAGGATCAGGTGATCTGTCAACTGCTCCAGAGGTCCATGGCACCACAGCTCCTACAGTCCAATCTTTTTTTGTTATTTATTATTATTTAAAGGGGAAATGTACGCCATGTTTTACAGTGGTATTGCAGCGACCCACAATTATTTTCCCTTTTTAAATAAAACAGAATAAAGTTTTACAGAAATACCGACATCATTTTATATTCACCATGGGGTTAAGAAGGTACTATATTCCTGATAGGTAAAGATATTTTTTTAAGCCAAATTAGGCCGTCCATCTTTATCCTTGTGCTGTGTTGGGCTGATTTTTACATTTGAATTGAGTTAATGCAACCATTGTGACAAGCAAGTACAATGAGCCAATACATTCCACTCATTGGTAGGCAGAACCTCAAATTTAGGTAATAAAATTCGAGCAAGCATCTTTAAGCCTTCACAGTTTTTTAAGTAAACTCATTCCAGAATAATGTTTGCCATTAATATTACTGTATCATTGATTGCCCGTTACATTATCATTAAAATACATTTGTGAATCAAACACCCTGCCACCCATAACAGAAATCAGCAAATGCATACTTATAAAACGTATACTCCTACATGGCATTTAACATGCAAAGTTGGCAAGATTCATTCTAGAACTAACATGTTCTGTACACCAATTCCCATGTGTCGCCATTCTGTAAAGAAAAGGGAATGAATCTAAAAGAACCAGTGTGGAAACACTGACAGAATGAGGAAGGGTGCCGAAACAAAAACCCAACTCAATGCTTTTTTAGACGAGATGTTTTTGGGGAAAGAAACATACACTGACAGTATGATTTCTATTAGGAAAAAAAAAAAAAGTTTAAGGAAAGTATTGTTTAAGTGCAGTACATTATGGATATCACTTGATATCATACATCCAGAAAGGTATAGACCAGCATGTTGAATCTACTCACCCCTTGTCCTAAGACACCGAGGATGGGTATCACTTTTTCCTGTGCGATGCATTGAAGGATTCTGGGAGCCCCATACAGACCACCCATACAGGACGCCAGGGAGGAAATGTACAGCCCAAGTAAAAACAGGAACCCCACCAAGGAAACCTGCAATAAACAAAGAGACAGACATTGGCACTCCCAGTGGCACTGTGAGCCAGTCAGTGCTGAGCCATTCGTTCACGGTCATGTTCTCATGCAAAGTTCAATCAGAGAATGCAGAAACCAGAAATGAATGCAATCTCTTTCCCTGGTAACATACATGAAATAGGGACTCCTAGCAATGTCTGTGAAAGATCTGGTATTATTAGGGTTGCAATTCCAGTACAGTACACAAACGAGACAGCCCCACTTGAACACCAGCTTGACAAGTTTGTATCTGTTATAATATCCATCCACCACCCAGATACTGCAAACAGGACTAGATTGTTCAGGTTTTTTTTTTTTTTTTTTTTTTTTTTAAATATGATTGCTTTCCTTATTATTACTGTATTATTACAGCTGAACCAAAGCGTCAAAAGCTTCCAAAGGCATAGAAGTAGACAGAACTAAACTTAAACAACGAAACAATACAAAAAAAATAAAAAAATCAGAAAGTTAGAGATGCCAGCTGTGACACACAGAGGACAGATTCGTGCTGCATTGAAGCTGTCATGCTACAGCAGCGGCAGGCTGGTAGGTCATGATTGCAGTATACCTCAGCAGCATGCTTCACTGAATGACAATTATAGTACATGACATATGGAATGCAGGGAATTCCTTAACCCTGTTACAACATTGCAGCGTTACGGTACACAATAATCCAAGACAAATCTAATGAAGAAAGACTCCCTTAACTCTTAATACAGAATTAACATGAATAATCCTTGCAGTTTTTTTCTCGTTTCACGAGAAATTGAAGTCATTATTTTCAAAATGCATGCTGTCTTCTCTTCGTGGGAGTTCTTCAAGGGTTGCAAATGCCAAAGTTCCATTATTCAACTGCTAACAGCATAAAAGCTGTATTTCCATATACAGTAAGCCACAATTGCATCCTTACATTGTTACCACTTACCTCCAGTTTCCTGATTTAAATGTGCCTGTTTGCTTGAGTATATAAACATACTTCTCACTGAAACATTGGCATTTCATAAGAAAATCAATCTGATTAGTTAGCGATCAAGGGAGCGATTATCTTTTCAAGTACAGGAAGAATGTATTCTGTGTAACATCAATAGAAATGTGACTGAACAGTATATTCCTTGAGAATGTATTTATTAAAACGAAGCAAAGGCTGGTCACACTGGATGAATATGGTTGAAAGCAGCTCTTTACAAATATGCTGGAATACCCAAGGGGCGGATACGTTTCATTCTTTAACACAAGTCTGGGATTAGCAGAAATATAGAGTTCCAGTACTGCTATTATAACATGACTGCATTTTAAAATGACAGTGACATGCAGTACATTGAAGAGAATGCCAGTGATATTAATAGTGTTCCTATTAAAGTCTTATAACACCACCAGTGGTCCTGTTTGTGTAAGGAAACAAATTAGATGGAGAGCAGGGAGCCCAGTGAAAGGGCGTTGAATGGAAAAAAACAAGTTTTCAAAGCCAGCCCAGCAGCCAGCAGCCCCAAGATTTACTGCTTTCTTTGTCTTCTGAAACACACAGAATTCACTGAAACCTAATAAAACTGCTACCCAAAATAAAAGTAGCTCTGTTTTTAACATGATTGGACTGTTCTTTTTTATTACAATTTCTAATATAGAAATAAATAAATATTATTGTATATGTATTCTGATAAAACACCACACAGATGTCATGAACAAACCTTAATCCCGACAACATACTGTAAACATTAAGTTTCAGGTCAACTGAATATGGTAACTACAGCAGGTATAACAACACAGAGCTTGATTTAAATACTGCCACCCTTTTAATCTCAATGGGACAGGCTGGATAAATCCAGGTTAACAAATTAATTAAGCACTCTTGTTTTTCCCTTGGGGTGAAACTGATCCTCGTATTACTATAGCTGAATACTGTAAAAAGTATGGTGGTCTGTGTTCGAGCAGGGTTAATTAATTACGACCTGCTTTAAAACAGCACTAACTTCATTAGAGTAAAGACCAGGCTTCAAGTATATCAAACACATCCATACTGTAAAGAAATTGTACATTTGCTTTGTAAATGTGAGTGCATCATTCTTTCTCCATGCTTACAGTGTTCTCTTTTATTTATTACCAAATTTTAATGATCCTTCCTATGCTTTTCCCATGGCATACTGCAGTAATATTTCTTGAGGGAAACAGCTGAACGGAGGTTTTTATTATTATTATCACCATGAGATAAGACAGAGTTAGTAACAGACCAGTGTTTACCTTCTCTGCTATCAAGAAGTCATATCGCAGCGCCTCCCTCGTACAAATGGCTCCCAGCAGGAACACAAAGACCAAGTACAGGAACCACCTGCAATTACCCAAAATAGACAATACCCTCATTGGTCTTCCCACATGGAATAAAAAAAGATTCAGAAATACAGTTTGCACTATAACATTATATCACTGGTAGTAAGAAAAGAAAACTAGCCTTTTGATCTTTAAATTGCTGTGCATGTGGTGTAGATTCCTAGAACTACTCTAGTGAAGGCACGTCTAAATGATACCTTTTAAGGTTTTACCTTAGCATTTATGATAGAGAGATTCATAAAATGCTGTCTTTTTATCACAACACATGTAGAAAAGGTTAATTACATGAGCCTGTGGCTTCCTAGGAATCTGGAAAGCAGGCACAAGAACAGTGTAGCTTTGTACACATGTTGCCCGGCCCATAAAGACAAATATGTACCAAATGTGTGCCAGCATCGCTAAATGAAATGTGTCCCTGTTTAACTGACGGTGGATCTAAATATTTAAAGTTAGTTAACAAATAATTTCTTTGGGAGCTCTGAATGAAGCCCAGTGTAGTTTTGTTCAGCCCAGGGCTAGATTTAGGAGCTCTTTGAGGCTGGCAAGCTGTCTACACAGCTGGTGCACCATACAATATTTGTAATCCAGGAAAGATTGCACATGTATCTGCCCGGATTGATCTTTCAAGCAAATTTCTAAAGTGCTATTTTCCAATGTACCATTCCTGCGATCTCGGAGTGCTCCTGCTCTGCTTTGTAACGAATCCTCACACTGGAGCGCACCTGCTCTGCTTTGTAACGAATCCTCACACTGGAGCGCTCCTGCTCTGCTTTGTAACGAATCCTCACACTGGAGCGCTCCTGCTCTGCTTTGTAACGAATCCTCACACTGGAGCACTCCTGCTCTGCTTTGTAACGAATCCTCACACTGGAGCGCTCCTGCTCTGCTTTGTAACGAATCCTCACACTGGAGCGCTCCTGCTCTGCTTTGTAACGAATCCTCACACTGGAGCGCTCCTGCTCTGCTTTGTAACGAATCCTCACACTGGAGCGCTCCTGCTCTGCTTTGTAACGAATCCTCACACTGGAGCGCTCCTGCTCTGCTTTGTAACGAATCCTCACACTGGCGCGCTCCTGCTCTGCTTTGTAACGAATCCTCACACTGGAGCGCTCCTGCTCTGCTTTGTAACGAATCCTCACACTGGAGCGCTCCTGCTCTGCTTTGTAACGAATCCTCACACTGGAGCGCTCCTGCTCTGCTTTGTAACGAATCCTCACACTGGAGCGCTCCTGCTCCGCTTTGTAACGAATCCTCACACTGGAGCACTCCGGCTCTGCTTTGTAACGAATCCTCACACTGGAGCGCTCCGGCTCTGCTTTGCAGCAGACGATGGTTTGAATCACTGATAGATTTCCAGATGGCTGGGAAATAACACATTGATTGGAATATAAAACGGATTGGTCAAGTTTGGGTTACCGCTCTGTATCCTGCAAGCAAACACTTCCATGGGGGACTTACGAGATACCGATGGCAGCCAAGGACCCCACTGGGATGTTGATCGCCGGCTTCTGGAGGTCTCCACTCATGTTGAACCCGGCCATCACACCTACATTTGAGAGATGATAAATGCACATACAGAGGCATTATCATCAGAAAACCTTGAATAAGAAGTTGATCAAGGATATAAATAACATGTTACAGATGTCATTATCCACACGTAGTTCTGTGCACTGCCTGCAAATATGCTAATTTTAGACATTACAAATAACTGAGTGCACTGCACTCCCGTGAGTAATTATGGAAGTGCCGTTATAGCACATAACATGACAACACCAAGGCCGGTGTGGCTCTACAGTGGTTTCCCAGCGGAATATTGAAGACAAGGATAAATGTCATAACAAAGTAATCTGAAAAATGAAATATGGTTTTTGGGTATTGGGGGTTTAAAATCTTAAAATCAGTACAAATAAATCTGAAAATGTACAGATGTTGGGGTTAATATGCGATATACAAAACTCCTGGTACAACACCGTTACTGAAAGCCACATCCTGGGTAATCAAAGTAAAAGTTCACTTACATTTTTTTATTGTATCTCTTTTGTTTGCTAGTATGCAATTTACGACTGTGAATTGGTTGTGTAATTCTTTAGAATGAATTGGTTGTGTAATTCTTTAGAATGAATTGGTTGTGTAATTCTTTAGAAGGAATTGGTTGTGTAATTCTTTAGAATGAATTGGTTGTTTAATTCTTTAGCATGAACAGCTCTCTAATGCTATCCAAGGTAGCTACTGTACTATAAGGTCATTTGCATTAATGGGTTTTCCAGGGCATATACAGTATTAGACTACAACTGTGTTTTGCATATTTGGGGGGAGATGCGGTTATATGTGCCAGTGTGAGTTCATAATTTAGCAATGATGTAAAGGAAAGAGACGGGTATCAAAGGATTTTGTAGCCAAAAACAACATTTTAAAAATAGTTGTAAAAGTTAAACTGCATTATTCCAAGATTTAACTGGCCTGAATGCAGATGTTACACAGTCATCCACATCGGTTCATTTTTTTCTTCCTTTTTGCTGAATAAGACAACACCTATAGTCGAAACGTTTCTTAACATTTTTTTAGGATTAGATTTCAAGATTGGGTGTTTAGGAATAGAAGACTTGTGACCTGTACAATAAGCCATTATCCCAGTAAGAAAATCAGACAGCTGAAGGGCAAGATCCCTGAAATAACTTTCCCATTCTCTGTTTTTTCAGTTTGTTGGATTTTCAGATGCCACTTGCTGTGGTTGCCCTTAGATTACCTGCCTGTTTTTCTACAGATAATTCCACTATTGCATCACCATGGAAACTGTCGGCAAGCTCTCCCTTTTAATAGTTTAAAGTTAAATCAGTGAATACTTCGACAGATGCATGCTTTCCCACCAGACATACAGACGTGCTCAAATTTGTTGGTACCCTTACAGCTCATTGAAATAATGCTTCATTCCTCCTGAAAAGTGATGAAATTAAAAGCTATTTTATCATGTATACTTGCATGCCTTTGGTATGTCATAGAATAAAGCAAAGAAGCTGTGAAAAGAGATGAATTATTGCTTATTCTACAAAGATATTCTAAAATGGCCTGGACACATTTGTTGGTACCCCTTAGAAAAGGTAATAAATAATTGGATTATAGTGATATTTCAAACTAATTAGTTCTATAATTAGTATCATACATGTCTCCAATCTTGTAATCAGTCATTCAGCCTATTTAAATGGAGAAAAGTAGTCACTTTGCTGTTTGGTATCATTGTGTGCACCACACTGAACATGGACCAGAGAAAGCAAAGGAGAGAGTTGTCTGAGGAGATCAGAAAGAAAATAATAGACAAGCATGGTAAAGGTAAAGGCTACAAGACCATCTCCAAGCAGCTTGATGTTCCTGTGACAACAGTTGCAAATATTATTAAAAAGTTTAAGGTCCATGGAACTGTAGCCAACCTCCCTGGGTGCGGCCGCAAGAGGAAAATCGACCCCAGAGTGAACAGAAGGATAGTGCGAATGGTAGAAAAAGAACCAAGGATAACTGCCAAAGAGATACAAGCTGAACTCCAAGGTGAAGGTACGTCAGTTTCTGATCGCACCATCCGTCGCTTTTTGAGCAAAAGTGGGCTCCATGGAAGAAGACCCAGGAGGACTCCAGTTTTGAAAGAAAAACATAAAAAAGCCAGACTGGAATTTGCTAAAATACATATTGACAAGCCACTATCCTTCTGGGAGAATGTCCTTTGGACAGATAAGTCAAAACTCGAGCTTTTTGGCAAGTCACATCAGCTCTATGTTCACAGACGAAAAAATGAAGCTTTCAAAAGAAAAGAACACCATACCTACAGTGAAACATGGAGGAAGCTCGGTTATGTTTTGGGGCTGCTTTGCTGTGCCTGGCACAGGGTGCCTTGAATCTGTGCAGGGCACAATGAAATCTCAAGACTATCAAGGCATTCTGGAGTGAAACGTACTGCCCAGTGTCAGAAAGCTCTGTCTCAGTCGCAGGTCATGGGTCCTCCAACAGGATAATGACCCGAAACACACAGCTAAAAGCACCCAAGAATGGATAAGAACAAAACATTGGACTATTCTGAAGTGGCCTTCTATGAGTCCTGATCTGAATCCTATCGAACATCTATGGAAAGAGCTGAAACGTGCAGTCTGGAGAAGGCACCCATCAAACCTGAGACAGCTGGAGCAGTTTGCTCAGGAAGAGTAGGCCAAACTACCTGTTAACTAACAGGTGTAGAAGTCTCATTGAGAGCTACAGAAAACGTTTGATTGCAGTGATTGTGAATTTACAATATTATGTTGAATAAAAAATCAAAAGCAAAGTCTGATTTCTATTAAATATGGAATAAACAATGGTGGATGCCAATTACTTTTGTCAGTTTGAAGTTATTTCAGAGAAAATTGTGCATTCTTTGTTTTTTGTGGAGGGGTACCAACAAATTTGAGCACGTCTGTATTTTTTTTAGCAGTGGTAGCTGTTCTTGTTTCACATCAGGGGTAACCCAGCACGGGCTCATGACTCGAGAGAACCCAATAAAGACATGCCCTCTCATTGTTTTTACTTAATGTATAACAATCACACCTACATAGAATGGGCTTACAAAGGATACTCCTAAGAAATTGCACTGCTAAAAATGCTGTACGTCTGTACAGCGTACAATGCACATACTGTACTGTGTATACAGCAGCACATTTCATGTTGAGAATCACAGTAGGAAACCCAGCATGGCTGCTGCTGTATATAAAGAATAGCCTTCACTCCAGTACAAAACCATTTTAGACAATTACCTTGCTCGTTTTGTGGCTGCTGTCCGCTCACCACAGTTATCAGTGGAGAGCTCAGGCTTACCTGTGGCTGCAGGGAAGAACACCCCAAACACAGAGAAGAAGGACTCTCCAGGCGTGTAGTCAGGTAGGGTGTTGTTACTGAGCAGCTCCTCTGAATACCCAACAAAGCCATGCACTGTAAATGGATTTACACAAAAAAGGAACAAAGAATAATAAGCATGGCTTTAGCCAAAAACAAAGTATATCAAATTCTGGTACTGACACAGATAACAGTGTGAGGGGAAGAAGATGAAATAAGATTCATAGTCATATATCACATCCCACAGAGTCCGACCGACACATTAGGAATCTGCGGGTGTGGTATGTAAAGTATAAGACAGCTCTGGGGATGCAATATCACGATGATGAAAACAAATAATGATTTTGGCAGATTACTTTTCACAGGATGGTAAGAGATCAAACGTCAAGCTAAATCTGGAGAAATACCATGCTTAGAAATGTACGCTGTCAATAAAACAGCCTGGTACACAGTACCTAAAGTGTGGCGCGTCTGAATAAGATGGATCAGGCCACCTAGTTACTGAGGGCATGGACAAAGAAGCCGGCAGCACCTTTAGAGCAGGCAGGACAAATGTTGACTTGGGATCTCTGGGCACAGTTGGTAAACGGTGTGCTTCCAAACAGCAGAAGACCAGATTGCAGTTACATATACTTTTCAATGAAGTATCTGTCTGAAGAAAATGAAGGCAATAATGAAGCCCAGCTTTCTACAGCGGCACACTGGACTTGTTTGTGAGTGCGGGCTGGAAAGCGGACACACTGCTGCGGTGTGCACCAGTCAACAAGTCTGGTCAGAGCACAGCGATCCTTGGAATGCTCTGCCAGTGGCTGCTGGTTATTTGAGGCGAGTTCATTATGTAACTGCACAGAGGGGATACAGGCCTTGCCAAGATGCGTGCAAACTGGAGCTCGTTTCTGATTATTCAGAAGCTGCCAAGTTCAATAATCCTGTTCACAAGTTTAAGTTTCAGCAAATGCTCCACAGCAAAATGCTGTCTGAACTTAACTGAACTGAACAATGCAGACTCAGTGTCAGGGAAAAGTCACTTCAATTGTTTATGTCTTTCCAACATTAACTCTATTAACTATTCAATTGATCTAAACGGTGGAGAAAAATAGTGGCATCATTACAAGCCTTAAAATACAGGGTCCTTACACGGTACAGTTTTACAGACAGAAATGCACAGATGTGAGATAATCTTTGTGCACATAGTGATATAGACCCTGATATGTGGTACTACACAAGGTTAAAGAAATCTTCTAACCTCCAGGTGATCTTGCACTTCCTTGACTGACATGCTTTGCTGCCATTAACATGCTTTGATCCCGACAAGGTGAAGTGACCTAGGAAGTGCATCAGTAACAGGTATCCTGAACGTAACAAGCAAACCGAGACCAGATATCATGTTTTAAAAGGAAAATACATGCTTGCTACAGTATGATATGTGTTTATTTCAAAACTGCACACTTCAGACCTACTTTATATATGGTAACAAATGGATGTACCTTTATGGAATAATTTACTTGGCTACAGCCACTTCAGGAATTCTTGCAGAATGTCAGTACATGATAATGATCATGATATTCAGATCTTTATTAAATATGAACACACAGTATACAGTTAGAAGTGAGTGGGGGTTAGCCTGGCCAGACTTTTGACCTGTGCTAACAATTATTGGGGACAACAAATGTCCACAAACTAGATATGATCAAGCTGTAACTTCTTGTCTGATTGAGGGCACCTTGATAAACTGTAGTGATACTTACACAATAGTGTTAAAACCCCAGTAACACTGCCACAATTACAAGTACATCTCTGTATACCTTGTAAGAGACAAGTTGACAAATGTTTTGGCTAGGGCACCCTCAATGTAAGTGCTTTAAATAAAGTCCCAAAGCAGTCCAGTACACTATCCAGCACCTTAATATTCCACTCAACAGTGGACCGAGAGAAAAGCAATTTCCATTTGGTTATCTTTTGATGGAAAAAGAATGCGTTCCCTCAGATTAATGACGTGTTTACCCGAAAGGAAGTCGCCACCCATCTGAAGCACTGCCTGTTTATCCCTTCCAAGTTACTATTCTAAGAGTGGAGCTGCTCACCCAGACCTCCTCTTCACAGGCCCACTTCCTGCCTTTGCTCCACTACATGCTGCTTGATTTTTTTTAACCCTGTACACAACAGCAGGGCTCCAGCCACGATTGTCCTCAGCAGGAGAACAAGAGGGAAAACTGGAACAGCTTCTCCCTTTTAGAAAGTGCCACACAACAGAAGGAAACCCGCTTTAAATAGAAAAGCAGTTTAAAGTACACTGGCACCTGATGGATGAGATCAGAAACTTGATTCTAAAAAACTGTAATAAATAATAAAAGTGTACAGAGCAGCCCACCTGAAGCCCCACTGGCTCAACATACCCGTACCTACAAACTATTATACACTTTCACCAGAGCAATCAATCAGGTGTTGCCGACTTCTATATTAAAACAGCAATGTGGATAATCAGCAGGAAATAAATAAGTCTGGCACTCTTAGATTAGATAACGGGGAAAGAATATGAGCAACAGCAAGTTTCATGGTTTAATGCAGTCAGACTGGTCAGTAAACAGGCGACTGTTCAACGCAGGATGTTTTAAAAGAACAAGGCAAAACACAAATATCCTGCCGCATTTTGATGCACATTTTTTGGAGAAGTATCAGTAGATGGTCGAAGCAGTAAAACTGACATCATTTATACACATTGGAACTGGAATAACATATAATTTCATGATGGTGGGAAACTGTAACGTGAGTAAAGTAGACACAGTTTTCAGCACACTTCACACAACTCGGCACAGCGGATGCTGTTTACATTTACAACAAAAATGCTATGTTACAAGTGCAGTGACCCACGATCAGATTCACACTGAAGTATATGTTGCTGGGGTCTGTTTACAATGTTATTCTATAGTTCAGTCTTCTGTGCACTCCTCTTTATCAGGAACCAGATCTTGCCAACCATCCTGGTGGTTGTAGAGCTGTCTGGTCACAGAAAAGGCGTTTGTCAATTACAGGGGATTTGGAGCACTTGGGACATCCTTACTAAGTCAGTTGAGTCAGTGTGAACACCCATTCCAGTACGGGGCAGTCCGGTTGCTAAGTAAATCTCAAAACGTAATTCTGTATCCATTTTAAACACCCTGAGGTCTATTCAATTGGCCTACAGCGTCAGATCAAAACAGACAGAAACTCATACAGACCTTGGTTAGCCTAATCTTGGAAAACCTAGTGTTACCATACACATGCTTGTCCAAGACTAGTGCTAAGCAGAGTCTGTGAAACCAGGCATTTAGATCCTTCTCTATTTAGATCAGTTGAATAGACCGGTTAATCCTTTGTTGTGTTGTCAGGCTCCAACAGCTGGTTTCACCACCCTGAATTAGATGGATCAAACCACCAGACAAATGCTTTTCTCTCAGTTTGAAACCAGTTCAGCACTGTCACTGGGACTCAAACAGGCTCGCTCCTACAAATTCTACCATATTCCAAATGCTTTTATTGGATGCATTTTCCAAGAAAACACCTATTGAGACAATATTTTCTTCATAGAAAACCGTACCTGCTGGTTAAAAGACTATCAGATGCTGGGTTTTAACCTGCTGGGCCACAGGCTCACCATTGCTGGAGTTTTCAGTATTTTCAGCCTGCTTGCATATGCTGGCCCAAGCTGTCTGAAAGTACCATGTGTAAAATAAAGTAAAGCATTTATAAATTCTGCATCTGATGGTCTTTTAACATTCCCTACCAATTAGTTAACATACACTTTAGGAATGGAAATGGGATATTGACACTTAATTTATTTCACCAGAAGTTGAAAATGTAAACAAATCCGACCGTCTTAAATCATTTGATGAAGGAGCAAGTGGTCAATTACATTTTAAAATCTGTATTTTCCTCAAAATAAGCTGAATTCAATGGTCCTCAAAAATTGCAGTCTTCCGTCATCCAATCATAACATTTTAACATAAAAATGTAGATTAATAGCAGATGTCTTACGCTGTGGCGGAATATATCTCATCTGGATTAAGGCTCAGATAAACAGATGTTGTAAACGGTACAAAGCAATAAGGTCAACAAACATCTTTTTTCTCTTGTTTGTTTGCCAGTACAATTTCTACAGTGAAATTTCTTTTTTATATAAAAAAAATGGAAACAGTTGTGACATACAGACTGCACTTCTGTGTAAATGTGCTGTCCTTCACATGACTGCATAAAAAAGAATAATTTTATACAGGGCTGATAGTACGAGCTCAGAGTACTAAACTAGAAGTGTACAATTCTGGAAAGCAAAATACATAGCAGATTTCCACCCCCAAACTTGAGGAAAGAATGATCATTATCCCTCCAGAGAGCATGCGTCATTTTTAAAAGAGATCTGAAATCAAAATCTAAGATGATGATGGTGATATATTATTATTATCATCATCATCATCATCATCATCATCATCATCATCATCAACAACAATAATAATTATGTAATTATTAAAACAAACATATTTCTATACCAGGCATTCTGTGAATACAAAAAAAATCTATTTTGGCAAACAACTGTGGTCACCTCAGTTGAGCGAGAGGAGATTCAAGCTTTCAAAATTCTAAAAGGCATCGACAATGTCGACCTAAAAAAAGAAACAAGGACCAGGGGTCACAAATGGAGATTAGATAAAGGGGCATTCAGAACAGAAAATAGGAGGCACTTTTTTTACACAGAGAATTGTGAGGGTATGGAATCAACTCCCCAGTAATGTTGTTGAAGCTGACACCCTGCGATCCTTCAAGAAGCTGCTTGATGAGATTCTGGGATCAATAAGCTACTAACCAAACGAGCAAGATGGGCCGAATGGCCTCCTCGTTTGTAACCTTTCTTATGTTCTGATACACAAAAAGCTCAATGTCAGAGTGGCTGGTGAATGTGTGCTCTATTTGAAGAAAGCGCCCTGGACTGGGAGCTGGCTCCAGGAAGGAATAACTGGAATGGTCAGAGCGGTTGTGAATCTGGATCTCTGATCTTATTTTCTCATGATTAAAAAATGTGGGTGAAACAGGGCAACACCCAAGCCATTAGCCAAGCCAGTGAATAACAGTGAGAATGAGTTTATCAGTTCCAGGGGATGGAGCACTGGGGACATCCTTACTGAGTCTGCAGTCTACATCTGCCTCTGTTTTTCCTGCATAGACAATACAAAGCACTGGAAGTCAGGGGAGTCCGTGTGAACTCCCATTCCAGGACTGAACATTCCGCTTGCTAAGTAAATCTCAAAATTGCATTCCGCTACGGGAAACAAATGTTTTACTTTACCCATTTTAAACACTCTCAGGTCTATTCACTTGACCTAAACAGTGGCAGATCAAAATAGTGTCGCTTTTTCATGTTGTTACAGACAGAAACTCAAAAGGCTGCCAGCTAGTTTTTACAGACCTTGATTAGCACTAATCTTGGAAAGCCTAGTGTTACCTTAGACATGCTAGTCTAAGACTAGTGCTTACCGGAGTCTGGCATTTAGATCCGCCTCCTTTTAAATCAGTTGAATAAACCGGTTTATCTTTTTTGTTGTGTTGTTATGTTCCAAAGGCTGGTTTCACAGACCCTGAGTAGCGACCTAATGTTAACTTAGTTAAGACAGTCAAAGACCAGTGCCAATCGAGGAAAGCTAAAGCAGCCACTTACATAGGATACAGCCGCTCTAACATACTGTTACTAGACCAATTCTTACGAAGGGATGGCATGCAAGTGCTGCTGCTTTACATTGCTGTGTAGGACTGAAGATGGTAATGGCAATGATATCGTATTTTAAATGTAAGAAAAACAAGACAGAAAAGATATACAGTCATTTTACAATTGGACAAATATGACGATAGACTTGGTTCTATGCCCAGACTAAAATGGACTCAGACTTTCAAATTTATTCAGCATTTTGAAAAGAAAAAAAAAGTGATTATGGAGAGGTTTTTGGCTGGCATTTAAAGACATACTTATATATAATGTGATACAATTGCACCAAAGTTGCACCACTTTTTGCAGCACTATATTTTTTCCCTCACGTGCTTTTATACTGCTAAAAAAAACTGCACAAGGCCCAAAGCTACGAGTGACCCTACTTTAAATCAGAACTCTTTGTACCTCGATTCACAACACATCCTGTCTCGAGATCTGACAGTCCATTCGAATGCACCCTTCCTGTCCCAGCACCTAAAGCAGGCTCCTTAACAATGTTATCAAGCCATAAACACATCTGCACAGCAGTTCATATTCCAGACAACTGGCAGGTAACCAGTCAGTCAATGCATTTCTGTGGCTGAACCACAGAAAAGGCTGGCTCCCGTTCAAAAGTGATGTCATATGAATACAATGAGGTATAACTGGAAACACCTGGGTAAATTGCTACTTTAATTTTTCAAAATAAACACGCATCGAGCACGATATTGTCTGACGGTTATTACTCCCATTGACAGGCCCCGAGCCTGGGTGTCCAGTAATGTATCCCCGCTAGTCCCTAACCCCGGCAGCGAAGCCTGTCTAACAAAGACCAGCCAACTTGGAGGACTTCTCTGTGCTTCAGGAAGTCAACAATCAGGCAAAGCACAAACCCTGGGGTCAGCTGTGTAGCATCAGCTGACACACACATCCTTCCTATCAACGCATCAACAAACACAGGTTTCTACACAAACCAAGACGGATGTCGCAGCCCACACTTTCCTGGGGATTGAAATGTGTGCTAAGCAATTTGTTTATTTATTTAACATGGAATAATAAAAGTAATTAATTGACCCACTAGCAAGTAGAGAGTACAGTATTTCTGTTGATGCCTAAAATTAGATTAAAAAAACCCACAGATTTTACATTTAACTACTACGTGTATTATCGGCAATATCCTTGGTATCCTTAATTTCCTTCTTTTCTTGTTAGCCTCCTATCAAACATTGTCACATCTTTGACCTCAGTTTACTTTCTGGATCAAGTCCAAACTGAAGGATAACTTTGGCAGCAATATCTGAAATTGAAGCATTCCTCACACTGTCATTGCTAAAGTTCTAATATTTAGTGCGGGAGCTTTATAGAAGGCAGTAACAGCGTGTTTCACATCATGAACAAAGCTTATCTTTCTAATTCTGTCAGGCATTCATTACACTGCACTGGCCTCTGGTGGAGACCCACACTAGTGTTGTCTTTACTACACTCTACAGACAACAGAGACACCTGCTGGAGAAAAAATATATTAAATACTACTTGAAAATGATTGCAGGCTAAAGCCCGATAGGCTCGGCACAGCACTGCTGGGCATTTTCACAGCGTGATACCGCTAGTCTGCACCCAGACACACAGGAGCGGTATGCACTATGCGACTGACTTCTTACAATATAGAAAAATTAAATGGTACAGTACAGTAGTTGTCAGTACCACACCGTAGGCTATGAACTCAAATATAATTTACATATATGGCCAAAAGTTTTGCATCATCTAGTAGAATATTAGGATGCAGACAAAATTTAAAAAAAAAAAAAACAATATGAACATCATTTCGATACTACAAGAAACTACAAAAGGGTATCTCAAAAGTCTACCGGAACTACAATAGTAGTACAAACTACAAAAACTACAAAAGGGTATCTCAAAAGTCTACCGGAACTACAATAGTAGTTCAAAATATCACATTTTTCAATTTTTGGAAAACTGCACAGCGATATGTAATTTCAATATGTCAACGTAACATTATTAAATCTATAGGGTGTGATGCAAAACCTTTGGCCATAGCTGTAATGATCTGTCCAACACCATATGAAAGCAATGGCAGCGATACAGGTGGCAAAATGCCTTGCGTGTGGCGCCCCGTCTGTCTGTCCCGGGCTTAAAGCACATGGTGAATGTATTTTGCTTTATGCTTGCATGTACTGTATATTAAAACTTGCATATGCTTGAGACTGTACTGGTGTCATATCTATGTTTGGTACACTTCAACCATGAATATTGTTACCAGTGCTGACTAACAGTACGGCTATTAAAAAGGCAGGGCATAAGAATCAGTGCCCAATGAATTAGCATATATAGTTGGGAGCAGCAGACTCAGTATTCCATGTTCTTCACTCCTCCCTGAGCAGAGACGGCTGATTTGAAACACAAGAGGGTTCCGGTACTACTGTGCTCTGCAATTAAAAGAAAGAAGCCTAACTGGGGGAGCACCTGAACCAGGCTCCCTCTGACTCAGAGAATCTGTCACGTGGACACTGCGGTTCACTTCAGCTGGAAATGTCACAAGTTTTCCAGATGGAAAAGGGCAGGGCCTGAATCTGAGGAAAAAAACAGCTCCTCTCAAAGTATCATACAGCGTGTCGTTCAACACACAGTGAACCCTCAGAAAACAGGGGTACTGTGTGAAAGGATGCAGCACAGGAATTCATTCATTTTCACCTCTCTGCGTTTCATAAACCAAACACACTCAGTACTGGGTTTCTTAGCACCACAGACCGACAAGTGCAGCAATCTGTGATAGAGATTAAAAACATCAAAACAGCTACAGTATGCTGGAGTGTGAAAGTGCAAATGAATAAATAATTGTTGTGTCTTACATACGCGAAACTCACACAAGCCTTGCACCCAGTCCGAGGTTTAAGAACTACTTTCAATTAAGTATATATATTTTAATGATTTATCAGATAATTTTTCGGGCATTGTTCCTCCCTTATAGCTGCATGAACAACTCCTCTTAGTAAAACTACAGACTCAAGTGTGACTTAACCACGCAGTGATTGGTGCGACCATTTCAGAGTAAATTTACTGTACCAGCAGCCTGGCACTCAATTCAGTAAGATACCTAAACAAGTCTGAATTCTGAAACACAGGACTGAGTGCAGGGCTAGTTCAAGTTTCATGTATTTTTTATGCATTGCTGCTCTCTTGTTGCCACCTGGAAGAAGCTTTGAAACAAAAGTCTTTAAGCACGTTTATTAAATCTGAATAAAAGATGAGCTCTCTTGAAAGGTGTACCTGGGTCTAAGTGAGAGAATGTTCCCACGACGAAGTCCAGGGCAGAGACAGCGAGCACGGCCAGCAGGAGCAGCTGGAGTCTGACAATCCATTTGACCCCGGCGAGGTTAATTCCCAGCAGCCCCAGCAGCACTCCCATGGATATCCCCCGGACGGCCCAGATATTGCTGAGGTTCAGCACCTCTGCAATGGACTCTGCAAAGCCAGTGATGTACATGGCACCTGCAACACACTGAAGCACAGCAACCACTGGAGACATGCTTAGCCCTGCCAAACTGGAGCTCACACTTCTAAAACATGTATAAGTCCAAAATGAGACCAGGAACCTTGGAGTAGGGACACATAATGAATCAATTATTTGCAAATTACAATCAAAATCTTCATGATTATTTCTTAGGTTATTGGAAGACTGGAACACTGCTTTAGAGACAAAGGAACTACACTGCTTCATAGAGCAAAGAGGTCATTATTGCTTAAAGGTGTAGTTCATAAATCACAGGGGCTGATTTTTAAAGCCTTTTACTCCTAAGAGTTAAAGTAAAACATTAAATACAGTTTAAGCAAGCTCTGTAGTTTCTCATTTTGCAAATCAAAAAGTTAATTTTTTTTTTAAATGGAGTAATTTACACTTTTGAGTAAAAAGCTTTGAAAATCAGCCCCATAATCTGATGTACTGCTGTTACTGTAGCCTGTTTGTTATTAACCTAATTTCAGATCTGGTGCTGTTTTGAATTTGTAATGGTCTGATGTTTTTACCTAAGGTGTGTAACCCCTGTTAATTACACTTGCAAATCAACAAAATGCAGCACTCCCTCGTTCACTGATATCCCACAATCATGTTTAATTTTGAAATATTATTCCTTGGTGTCAGTTTACCACATTACTTCATTAGTCTTCTCTGCACTCTACTCTATCAGAAAGCAGACCTGTTTGATAGCATTCCCCAAAGTTAGTTCCTCCACCTCTGGATCCTGCTTGCGGCCGATGTGGCAGGATGTTGTCTACTTTGCATACTCAGGGATTTTCCGTTTTATATATTATCTATTTTTGGCCAGACAGTGTACAGAATATAATGACTTTCTAACAGAGGTAAAACCAGAACACTTTTTACACCTTCTCACCTGAAGGACGGTGCCTCCAACATCACAGCACATCCAACACCGTGTTCGGAAGCAAATTAGAAAACTCAAATAGTTCACGTTGGCCTTCACATGTGTGAAGCTCATTAAATTAGCATGGCAAGGAATCAGCAGTAATGCAAACGATCAGCCTTTACGTTTAATGTACCTGTCCAAAGACGTAGAGGAGACCGACTGTCCCTCCTACTCTCCCTCCAAGGACCGTCGAAATCATGGAATACACTCCACCACTTCCAACTTGACAGCGCTCACACACTCCTAGTCCGGAAAACACGGTTACCAAGGCAACCACCACCACCAGGGACACCAGGAGCATGCCAAGCAAAACACCAGTGTTTCCCTAGAAACAGAGAAATAAATGTTAGTGCATAGTGTGTACAATTGAAAGTTTAATAATGTTTAATACTACCAGCTTTCCCTTTGAACCTGCAAGAAATTCTTTGGGACTGGATAATCCCAAAAGGCTAATAAATATTAGTACTGTAGCTTTCATCCTCAAAAAGGCATAGCCTGATATTCAAGTTGCAGACCTACAGCATCTTTAGGTGAGATGCAAGCAGTCCAGTGGGGTCTATTTGCAAGCAGTATCACAGATTTCAGGGGTGGAAATAAGACTCTTGTTGCATAGCAGTTTCATCCATTCCAGATTTTATTACAAGCTCCTTCTCCACCCTCGCCCCGCAGTGGTGGAACAACCTTCCTATGGATGTCAGGACTGCCCAGTCCCTGACCAACTTCCGGCGCCTCTTCAAGACACACCTCTTCAGACAACACCTGTAAAACTCAACTCTTCCCTTCTGGACAATATAGCACTTTGCCTTTAATGCACTTTAACTTGCACTTACCTGCTCCCTATTTTACTGCATTTAATCCTGCACTTAACCCAATCTGTAGTATTTTGTATTTCACCTGCACTCGTATCTAACCCTGATGTAACTATCAACACTTTTATCTGCTCTTGAACTGCCCCGATACTAAATCGTACTGTGTTTTGTATTTGCTCTTATTAGGACTGAAGTCATTGTATGTTGTATGTTGTAACTGTAAGTCGCCCTGGGTAAGGGCATCTGCTAATAAATAAATAAATAAATAAATAAATAAATAAATAATAATTAGCCACGGTGTATAGGTAACAAGCTCAAGTGTGTCTTATTAAACTCATACCAAAACCAGGAATGGATCAAACTGTTATGCAATGGGAGCCTTATTTCCATCTCTAGGCTTATCCCCAGTACACACAAGTGGCTGATCTGAGAATTGATGCCCTGCCTTTTACTTCACATCTTTAACCACATGTTAGAGATAACACCATTTCAGCAGTAGGCAACTGCGGTCCTGGAGGGTCATAAGGATTAATAAGGTAGGTATAATAATATTGGGACCTGTTCAGATTGGTCCAATTTTAAGAACTGCTTTACCTGTAATATCTCACATTGAACAAAATACCATGACATGTCTTAAAGCAGGACAGTCTCAAAGATGCTAAAAAGGTCACCTCTCCCACGAGGTCTGAGGGAATTAATCATGGCTGACTGCAGCAGGTACAGGCATTGCAATCAGAATACAGCAGCCATGAGGCTCTCAAAGCAATGCTTTGATCTAACACTCACCACAAGCCACCCAGTTCTCAAGAACAGAACGACTCCAAAAATATTGATCATGCAGGTGGTGAAGACCCCATCCCAGGTCCCGAACAGCACAGGTTCCCAAACAAACAGCTGCACCTTCCACCAGGGCTGACCCTGTGCCTGCGATACCTAAACAAACAGTTGATTTAATATGCATACTGTACGTGCAGACCTGAATATTCAGATATGAACCTGACAACCATTTCACCTGCTGCTGCATCATGCAATATACCTTAACTTGATGTACTACATTATTATAACATGTTCTAAACAAAAAGCTGAAGGAAGACACAGATTAATATTACCATAGCTAACTAAATATTTGAAAATGTGTCAAATGGTATACAGTGAAAGGCTACCTATTGCAAACGTGTCTGTTACTCCCAAAAGGCTGAGAAAAGCGTGTTTTGGAAATATCCGAGTTGGGTGCACATTGGCAGCTGTCTGTGCCACTGTGTCTTATTGTTTTAATGCTGAGACATTCTGGCTCTTAAATGAAGACGCTGCACACTTTACTGTTACAGTCAAGGTGATGGGACAGCTAGTCGGAGAACTCTGCTGTTTTATACTTAAGCCTTACTTTCAAACACTTGCTCTAACCTCAACATCAAACGTATGCTGCTGTATACAATGCTGTAAAATACTGGGAAAGATATAATTTATAAGAACTTGCTTGTGCATCCTCATGAAACAGTTCTTGCACATGCCCAGTTGTTCTGCTGCTGCTGTCAGTCCCCAGCAAGGCTCCATTGTCCCGCACAGACTTGCTGTTCAGGGCAGGCCAGTTCCCTGGGTGTCCCTCCATTGCCCAATAGAAGATGTACAGGCACAACGTGTCAGCTCTTTGAGTTACCAGAATCCCCAAACTGCTGAATTCTTAGAACAATGGTCCACATTTTGTCAGCACCTAGGGCACATTTTGAAATTGGTTTAGCATGCATGTAGTAGAAACATATTAAATAAAAGCTGAATGAAGTACAGTATCTGTCAACAAGCAGCAAACCAGCTATCAGAATCCAAGGCTGCTAAACTCCTTTAGATTACAAAATTTAACTAAACACTAAACACCTGTGAACAGTGCCCTTGGTAATCCGTCCTTCTAGACAGGAGCAGAAGACAGCACCTGCTGCATTTGACAGCTGTGGAAACACCTGATTACATGCACCTCTGTGTTTTACAATGAAATGTGTTTATATATGCACGGCGCTGAGAACGTTTCGGCCGATGCCTTGTTCTGGGCCAGAACTTTCCTGGAAACCCATATTTAAAAATCAACATAAACCTTCCCGTTTTATACCTGCCCGACCCCGCGCTAGTTTCAATTGGATCGGCCCTGCTTTCCATAACACAGTATACTTACCAGGCAGCACTGTTTTTGTTGTTGTTGTTGTTGTTTTTAAAGTAGGATAATAAAATAAAATAAAATTAAATAAAAAAAAAAACACATGCCCAGTTGTGCAAATGAAGATAACTAAAAGTACGATAAGTGGTGGCGGATTTAAATGACCATTTATGTTTAAAGTGTCCGAGACACGCCTCCATATCCTCTCCCACTCGACAAACACAGTTTTTAATTGTCGCAGCTATTTTTACCCAGCAATCAGTTGTGTAGCAGTCGTAAGCATAGTCATACATGGCAGTCGAATACTTGCTTAAAATCCCCCAATATAATCAACACAGTAACACCTGGAATGCTCGCACAAATTTTGTTAAGAACTGATAATACATCAAAATATACAATATTGCCTATACGTTTAACAAGCAAAACTATTATTATTTTATTATTATTATTATTATTATTATTATTATTATTATTATTATTATTATTATTGTATTCAAGAGAAGAAATCGCAAATAATGCAAGGTACGCACTAATCTGTATAGTAGTTCAAACTGTATCATACATTATAGCTTGCATTTCTTGAACGCGCAACTAAAGAAGAGTACAAAATCAAGTCCCACATTAAAGAAAGTAGCCCATGTTACTCACCTGTGCAGTCTCTGCGTGGAGGAGGAAACACGCGGCCGGAAAAAGCATTCCAACACATACGTCGCTGTTTAAAACTGAATTAAAAAGAAAACCGATATCATCGTATATTAAACTACACGGAGCGTGTGATGCATGTGTGTTCAGGAAATTTGCTACGTGTTCTACAGGATACGTCACTGAGTAAATGTTTGTTTCGGCCAATGCGATACAGGGAGTGTTCATGCAGGTAAACTGCTTTCGGTGATTTATAAGGAGATTTCTGAACAATGCTCTATTTGCACATGTTTATTGGTTTGCTTCGGGTTCATGTGAATTTCTAACAAAGAATATGTTTAGGTCGATTTGTTGGCCGTGTACACTGTATCCAGCACTTCACTGTTGTAACTGAACACCTTGTACAAACTGTAACATAAAACGCTCAAAACAGAGCCAAAAAAAAAAAAAAAAAAATTGTAAAAAGTCTTATGCCAGTTTACCGGTGTGGACAGCGTCTTATTCCAAAGCAACCAGAGAACAATTCAATTAGTTCCAGCACGGAACCTGCTGCATTATAGTAGCGCCACCTCAAAATATATTATATGTCTTTGCGAAATAATTTTGGGCAGTTGAAAGAAAATTATCCAAAACTGATGTACTTTAAATTAAAAAAATTCATACCTGAAATTTACACAACTAAGACCAGGCATGCAGTTTACATTTTTACTGTTTTTTTTTTTTTTTTAAACAATAAAACCTTATTTTCTGTTTCATCATTACATAAAATGTAGATAGAGGGGATCCTCTTCATTAAGTATATATTTTAGTTTTCTGAGGCAAAAAATGCAAACTGCCCTAATCTTGGAAAAACGCTGAAGATACATTAACCATGGAGACGGATATGCAAATGAGGCCTTCCAATAATTTATACTTTGTGCAATACAATATGAGGGAGCTTGTCTGTTTCAATAGCACACATTCACTGCCACCACTGCTGTTTCACCTTTTATGAAATCTCATGAACCATTGCAGATGGCAACTTCATATTTTCAGAGCTATGGAAACTCCTCTACCAAAACAGCTGGTAACCTTCCCTTGACCTGTGACCTAAAATGACAGTGTAGTGTATGATCAGACCATCCACAGCTTACAGGTTATATGCAGTAAAAGCTCTGCCTCAGTGTTCTTGTCCCTGGAATGCTAGGAATCTTCTTACAGTTAAACACACTTTTCCAGAAGCTCCCAAAACATCAGCTGCATTGTTGCAAAACAAACTCATCTTTTTGATAACTCCCAAGATCATGGTGCAACAAAATACATTCAGATCTATTTTTTTGTGCAATAGGACCCACTGCATGACCTGGTCCTAACAGTATATTATTACAATTGGTCTGTAGTCTCAGACTGGTGGAGTTTAATAATGTAAATAATATACTTCATTTAGGGTCTAGGGGTAGTAGGACTGGTTTCATTTTCAAACCTAGCACGGCTAATGTAATAATTGCAAATCATTTTATGCCAATTACTTTTTGAACCTATTTTCCTCCATGGTTTATTTTGTATTTATTTAATTGTGTTAGTTTGACTAGACTTTACTATATGAAAAACCATAATGACAATAGTCAATACAATCAAAGGACTTATAACTTGCATTTACCCTACTTACACTCTATTTGTCTAAAAATTGACAGCTTTTTCAAATATAGTATGATACGCACATCTTTAAAATGACGACTGAAATTGATTTGCCTCTAACATTTTTTTTTACCATTACATCTAATGGTGAAAGGTTTTTATTCTACTGCACCTTATTTAAGATTCCCTTAAGTGGGACCACCACCAATTGCCAAGTAATTTAAGATATTTGTATGTTCTCTTTACTACAATTATTATTTTTCCATTTCTACATGAAAAATTGCCCTCTAGCTAAATTCTGTAATTAAAAAGTTAAATATGATTTAAAAACTTACATAATTCTATCTTGTAATATGCTTGTTATTTTAAAATTGGGCTGCAAGTTGTTCTTCAATCAATGTCAGTGAATACTTTTATAGAAAGTGAATTCTGAAGACTACCTTTCTGCACCAAACATTTAACTCTGTGTAATATACATTCATACATACATACATACATATCACACTTCATTCTGACAATCTTTTCAATTTTATATAGTTTAAAAAAATAAGTCACAGTGACAAAAAGGCACACTCTTAAACAAACGATATCCAGTATAATTAGATTAACAAACAAAACTTGTACATAATATTGCAAAAATCTTTTTTTTTTTTTTTTTACGGAAATGCATCAGCTACAATAACAAGCTTACATTACATATCAAATATAGATAACCAGTGTACTAAAAGTGACAAAAAAGAATTCTGTAAAGCACATATAACAAACAGCTAGCATTTAAAAACACATTCTGATGAAACGTATGTAACATATTTAGGATGTGGTTTGTGCGAGTAGAATTATTGTAAGCAGGGTTGGCTGCTCTGTATAGATATATAATATCTATACTATTCCACTAAATGCAGCTCATCCAGTTATTTTTTTCTCTTATGAAAACATGCGCAAAAGTCTAATGCGATTGCCAAATACACTAAATATTAAATCAATAATAAAAATAAACACTGAACTGCAATAATGGAAATAAATTCACTGGATACAAGATACTTTGGGCACTTTTATAATGAACATTTCCAAAATATTATACAGGGTAGAAACTGTATAATAAAACTTAATTTATGAGAACTGCTAAAAGAAACTAGTTTCAAGTTAGTAATTGTAGTCAGTATTGTGTAATCAACAAAATACATATATTTTCAATCCCCTGGCTTGAATCCAGTTAAACATTTGATACATTATTGCTTAACTCAGAAGCACGTTATTGTTATTGAGATCAGATTATACCGGCTTCACACGAGTTATATTTACAGAAAACCGAAAGTATGAACTTCAAATACATGACATATTTACAGGCAACACAAACCTCCTTCTGTAATCACCTTTAAACCAAATGGAATGCATAACTACAATTGATTGTCAGAACAGATTTTAATGTCTGAATAAAAAGCAGTCATGATTTATTGTATTTACAATGTAGGTACAACTCATGATAAAAACAATAACTCACAATACACCTATATACAGTTAAAAACTGGGAAGACTGCCATAAAAAACGTTTATCATCTCAAAGCAAAACAGCCATTATGGTAACAGTGTGCATTAAAAAAAATAAAAGGGGCCAACCAAACAATTCAAATTCAAATGCTGTATTTTCTTGTGTGTTCAAAGTATACAGTTGCCCAGATAAGGCTAAAATTGTTCAATTTATAATGAATCTGAAATGCACTCTTGAGGCTGTAATTTTTTGTACATTTACAATTATTAGAGTGTCAAATCAGATAACAGGTTAACACAAAGCTCTATACGAAATTCTGTACTTCAAGGATATGATACATGTATGGCCTTTTTACACAGAAAAGCTAGGATACAGCAATATTTTAATGACAAGTTATTAAAAGCGAGCCTCCAGATGATATCTGTATTTGTAAAGTGTTAACCGTACACAATCAATAACACCGTTGACTTTAAATTAGAGATTTTAAAAAAAGTTAAAAGTGCTTTAAAATGTAAGGTTTATAAATGAATCTGAAAGGCTGTCATACATTAGGTGTTGAAAATGTAACAAAAGTGCTTTTAAGTTTTAATGAAAAATGAAGATTATGTATGCAAAGGCACTCATGGGACAAATGATAACATACAGTGTAGAAGTTAGAATATCCCTTAAAAGTTTCTATAAATAATGTAACCCTTTCAACGCTGCAGACCAGTACTACAGTCAAGGAAATAAACTATACAGAAACTATTTGTTTTAATGAAAGCGACTTAGTACTGTAGGGTTATCTATCTGTGTAGTGACTCAGTGTTGAAGTTAATTACTGAACATCACTTGGATCTGAAAACACAACAGTACGAGTCTAATAGGAAACTCAACTGTCCTATTTTTTTTTTAAACTTTTAAATCTACTTTTCCTTCACTTGAGGGTTTTCCCTTCATATTCCCGCTGTAAGATCCCGTTTAAAACCAAACCATATTTGATCAACATAGACCTACTGATGGCTTTAACAAGATCAATGGAATACAAATTATCATTGGAAATCTGTTTAATGTGTGAGAGGGAAAATACAAATAAATAAATTCACGAGTAAGTAGTGCATTGTTGAAATTGCATAACAGTACTTGACTTTGTCAGTTGAACAAGTGCTTGCCATATATCAAGATTCAATGCACAGATGGTAAAATAGATGTACATGGATAAATATCAACTGCCACCACATGAAGAATATTGTGTGGGGATGGTTTGCATAAATAACCTCATGTGTGAGAAACGAAAACTTGGAATGCTCAAAACTGCTATGCAATGGGAGTCTGGTTATAATCCACATTTTGTCTATCATCTTTTCCATTGATGGCACTGGCTGTGTTGAAATGCATTTACAATGTTTGGCATTATTTAATAAAAGTTTCATTTTGTAATTTTTTTATTTTTAAAGAAAAGGGCTTAGAAGGTCCCCGGTTCAAAACTTGGCTCACTCACAGACTCATTGTGTGACCCTGAGCAAGTCACTTAACCTACTTGTGCTCAGTCTTTCGGGTGAGACGCTGTTGTAAGTGACTCTGCAGCTGATGCATAGTTCACACACCCTAGTCTCTGTAAGTCGCCTTGGATAAAGGCGTCTGCTAAATAAGCAAATAATAATAATAATAATAATAATAATAATAATAATTATTGGAATGGCCTGAAAGGATCACAAGCCCTTCAAATGTTATGACCTTTTGAGTTATCTTTCCAAATCCTCTATAAAGACCTGCAGTGTTGAAAAAATACTGATATCATATTCACTATAATATCTCATAACAAAAAAAGAAAAAAAAAAAACATTTGGGAAACTAAAAATCATGCACTATGCAATACAAATTTGGTCAATTGCACTTGTTTTTATCATGCTCTGTGGTACTTAAGAACTTACATACCTTATTTGTAAGGTAGCATATAAAAGGCAATTAAGTGCAATCCAATTTCCTTGGGGTTTTAGATTATAGTATTTAACATACTTAACGAAACGAATTGTCTACTTAGTTACAAAAGTAAATTAAATCATATCAATTTCTTCAATATTTTCATCGATTTTAGTTTTTAAAAAGCGTTTCAATGCAATTAAATCCAATCTACTATGTATTAGCCTTTAAATACGTGCCTGATTTTTTAAATTGAAAAATAAACATTTCTACTTTTTCAACAGTAATCATTATATAACTGCCTCTACAGCATATATTTAAAAAAGGTCTTATACTACATTGCCCAGTTACAGTATGTTTTATATTTTCCTTTACTGATGTTCCAATAAATGCCACTGAAATTACCCCCATCTAATCCAGAGTTACAGTCAGCTACCAAAAATTTATATATGATTCCATAGCAAACTCAGTCTAACTGTTCATCAGTTACAGTGAGAGTTATCAGTACGATAGTCTCCAAAATACAACGTTCAGGCCAATACGATACAGTAGTAAAAAAACACATTGTATTATTAAAAGTAAAAAATCTAAAAATAAAAATAGGTGAGAAATATACCAAATGTCAGTACAAATACCAACATATTTTTCTATAAACTGCAAATATTGCTAAGCCATAACTGGCTTGGGAAGGGGGTTACACCGATGCCATACTTGAAACTACAGGACTGTGGACTGGCAGGTTTGACTTCTGGTCGCATTATTCAGGACAATCTGGGGTATGGAAATCCAAGGTTAAAATAAACCCAGAAGTAAAAAAATTGAAAGCGGCATGCAAAGGAACTATTGCGAGATAAATAACAATGGTATTTTTCTTCTTGACCTTGGATGAAATGGTAGGTTAAAAGGGAAACAAAGTCTTTTACATTTTAACTGTGGGTTGGTCAGATTTAAAAAGTTTTCCCACAAATGCGAGTTAAAAAAAAAAAAAATGTGGATGTAAAGTGCCTTTTATATATAGATTTCATTTAACCAAATGTTTGGCTGGTTGTGGCATCTGGTGAAGAAGTCATCTGGGTTCTGCTCTCAGTCACACTAACCAAAGGGAACTCAGGGAAGTCTGTGCTAGCCCCATGTCCACGCAGGCTCACTTGTCCATTGGCAGTGTTGAACTGGGAAGAGATTCCAGACCTTGAGCTTTGGAACTGAGATCTGAAGTTCTGCTCAAAAGTACCGATCTGAAAGGCCTGATGGATCGGCTGGGTGTCAGTCTTTTTTGAAGAGGTAACCTGCTCTAAAAAGTCTTCCGCAGGCGAGACAGAAGAGTGGTTAGTGTCATCCCCTGAAAATGAGAAGGAGTGCTGAGAGTCTCCTACGATTAGCCCAAAGTGAGACTTCTCTGAAGAGGACCTCAATGGAGAGTTCATCCCGGATCGAAAGCCGGACCGGTTAGACAAGGTATACTGCTTATCAATTGTGGAAAACAAAGGTTGGCTGGAAAGAGTTTGGCTCTCGGTCACAAAAGTAAGGCTCTGGCTATTTAAATAGGCATCATTCTGGCTAGTTCTATCCAAGGCTTGCTGAAGAAATTTAGAATACTCCTGGAACATGCTGGCTTTTTCTGTAGAAGCGGCCTGGGAACTCGTCCCAACAGTCTCAGCCTGGCTGACCTCGGTAACATCAGATGCGTTAATTGATATGCTGGATGTCACTTCGGTGTCTGCCACACTGAAAGAGATGTCATGTTGTCCATTTGCCTTGTTGGAATAGTGATCTAGAAGAGTCTGGAGTACCTCGTCTGGAATAACATTCTTGTCATGGCCAGACTTCATTTCAACATTTAACGTCTGTGTGTCCAAAATAGAGACAGTGGCGCTATCGTCAATGACACTGGCCACAGCTGCTTGGGTGACAGAGGGCTGAGATGCTATTGTGCTAACATTTAGGGCATAATCCCTGCTATTATTAGTGGCTGCCTGCAAATACCTTTTCTTTTTTAAAAACTGCATGGCATCATCATAGTTATTACTGCTGGCTGCAGGCTTGCTTGGACCCACCTGCAGGGCGTCTACCTGGTCCATGTCAGCGTTACTCTCTGAGTCTAGAAGAACCCGCTTGTCCACAAGTTCAAAAGAGTATTTGGTAACTTTATTTTCTTCAAATGAAGAAGACAAAGGGGACATATTCTGGCTTTCGACCAAGGGCTGTTTCTGCGTTCTCTTGTTTGTAACCTTTTTAAGGACTAATTTAGGAGGGTGTATAATCTGAGATGACGATTCACCCAACTGTCCACCACCAAGAGAGGAGTGCGGCAGCTCTACGGAATACTCGGCCACCATATACTCATCTTTCACTTTGGAGGCAATTGCATACAAAGGCAAATAGTCGTTTTTGACATTCTTTTGCTCAAGGTTTTCTCCACCATCGTCTTTCTCAGGAAGAGCCACCAAAGTCCTCGGTTTCTCACCGGTCTTCTGCCTCTTTTTCTTTGGCAGTGAGCTTTCCTTTGGGGGAGGGGCGAAGCCCAAGTCTTCATCACTTCCCAAGAGTCCTGCCTTAGCTGCAGCTTTGTTGGATTTCTTGTCCCGATTCTCATGGCACATGCGCTTGTGCTTCAGTACCCGGTCAGTCCTGGAAAAGTACTAAACAAAAAAAACAATTTTCACTAACTAAGTGCAAACCATGTAATCATCTAAACATGAGAAGTCTATTTTCGATAAAATTCCAATGCAATTAATTTGCATGGTCATTGTGGAATACTAAACTTTTAGACAACCTACATGGTCTTAAAATTGTATTAATTGTAACACTATGACTTTGTGAATAATATATATGTATATCTTTTTAAAATCTCAGCAACTGAATAACATGACAAGCTGCCTGTTACAGCACATTGTATTTTTGTTGCAAAGCACTCATAGGGTGATTATCTTATGTTGTGAAGCAAACACACACCATTCATCTTTTGTACCACTTATATATTGATTACCTGATGGCAGTATTCACACTGGTAAGGCTTTTCTCCACTGTGGGTTCTCTTGTGTCTCTCCATATGGTATTTCTGTATAAATCTCATTCCACACTCATCGCAGCGAAATGGTTTTTCACCTAGCAACATATACAGAAAGGATTTCAATAACATTTAAACTATGTAGTCATCCACAGACCCTTCAAACACAACTGTTCAATAGCAACAAGCAAAATCATTGATGCACTTCACCCAATTTTCTCAGTGGGCCTAACGTGATAGCTTTCAATTTACTATGCGTGTCTGAACAAAAATTACAAACTACAAACTGTCTAACCTAGTTGCATTAGCTACATGAATGGTAAGCTGCAAACTCATTTTTTTTTTCTTTCTTAAATACAAAAACAAAACAAAAACATATCAGTACACCATTTGCTGCAGAGCTAACTGCCCACGCATATTGTCAAAGCAAGAATTACTAGGGGTTGGACTAGCTGTGAGAGGGCCAATTAAAAAGTGGCATTCACAGTTTCAGCTGTGAATTCAGACAGGATGTTAACCAAGAATCCAACGTTTGGAATTTTGCACACACACATTTAATCAAAAATATGCAAGTCAAATGTGGGTGTTACTTAGTGTAAAGTGGGTAGGCAAATGTATTTCATATTCAATATTTCTTCAGTCTTTTCTGTATACAATGAAATTATGTACACAGTTTTCTACACAAATACATGTTGCTTATGATGTTTTAATCAGATTAATCAAACATTCCTGATATCTTAATGTAAATGCTTTACCATGTTTAATCCTAAACTGTAAACGTTTATGAAATTATAACGGAAACTAGCACCCCTAATTCAGACTGGAAAAGGCGTTTGAGCATAAAAGACTAGAGGATTCTGATTACTTGAGTTGCAAGAAAAAAAAAACATGATTCAGGAGTGGGTGGCTTTCAGGCAAGATCAATGAAATGTTAAACCACTTTTCTGAGATGCAAATGCTTGTCATCGTAACTGCTACCTGCAGAAAAGCAAAACCATAACCCCTGCAAATACTGATCCACTGGCTGAGGATATTCAAGTACATTTTTCAAACCACTTTGCAAAATAAAATGTTATTTAACCTGTAGAAACCATCGTAAGAGATTTCTCAGGGTATCCTAAACATCTGAACAAGCCATGCAATGTAACCACAAACTACATTTCACGTCTTACAATACTCAAATGGTGTAAAGGGTACGGTACTCATTTCATAATTCTAATCAAAGTTATCTAATGTCAGCTTCTAAAAATAGGTTTTTAGGAAATGAACATTTTTAGTCAATGAAATCCTATAATCTGAATCACAACATAAGACATTCTCATCCTACCAGTGTGAATCTTTTCATGTCTTTGCAGCAGGTACTTCTGGATGAAACGCATATCACACTGGCTGCACTGAAATGGCTTCTCACCTGAAACAAGACAAGAGATCTTTCACAGCCCTCTAAAAAATTAGAACACTTGGAGATTACATAGTAGCCCATCACAAGGAGACAGATTGGGTTCACAAAGTATTGCTCCCATTCTAAAACCAGGCTAACATAATTAAATATGTAAACCTGGCTCAAAGAAATTGGACTTTTAAAATTAAAAAATGATACAATATATAAAGTCAGTAATGGCAGCAGGGGTGTTGGCTTCCTGGATAAATAACAAAAACTGAAGTATGTGCGAGTTCTAGCCAATTCTCAAAAAAGCCTTCAGTGCTCTTACTCCCAATAGTTGTGGACTTGGTATGTCTGGAAATGCAATGCTGCGACTCTTAGAGCTTAAATATCTTTTGATAACAAAATTAAAAGCAGTATCTTTTCTGGTCATACTTTTAAGGATCCATCTATAAAATCTCTCTAAACATGTTATTAAAAGTTTTGAGGATTATTAACACCATATTACTTGTGTAAAGCTTCACATCATGCTATAAAAATAGTAAGCTATATATATATATATATATATATATATATATATATATATATATATACACACACACACACACACACATATATATATATATATATATATATATATATAAATGCCTTAGTGGCATGTTCTTACAACACTGTATTTCTACAGCTTGCTGTTACTAATAAGACATGTCAAATACTGTTTATATATAAAGATGCATCATAAGTTGTCTAAATTGGATCCTTAACTAAAGTGTTACTGTTTTTCATTCACTTTACCTATTAAGTAAACTAGTCTTGCTATTTTTCTTTGCAAAGCCATTATAATCCACGCCGAGAGCAGTACCTGTGTGGATGAAGACATGTCTCTGTAAATGGTAGTTGGTTCGGAAGGCAGCACTGCAGTGTTCACAAATGTGAGACTTTGGACTCTTAAGCCCTAGGGACCCATCTTCATTTATTGTAAGAATCTACAAAAAATAGTTTATAGCCTAATTTATCAGTAACGTTAATTAAAACAGGTCTATAAATATTATACTTTGGCTTTTACAATACATTCTAATCTCAGAATACCGGTACATTCACCATTATAAAATACCTTTCAATGCAGTTGTGTTTTAAATGAAAAATGCCACCATTAAGTCCTCTAGGGGAAATCTTTATTCAACAGTTAGGCCTAACACACAAAGGTTTACATGTCTAACCTATAGAAAACACAAACCATTAGGAGTTTGAAGGTTTGCTAAATTGTCCCAATCATAATGATGAAACATTGCCATGAAGCTAAATTAAGAACATTTATGCGAAAATAAATATCAGTTGAAATAAACTAGTTTACAGAGTTTTTTTTTCTGAACATTGCAATATTAACAATGTCAAATGTTTGTGGTAGCTTTACACCACAATGACCTGACAAAAAACACAGACATTGTATTGTAAATTTAATAGTATGTCAAATCATATTTTACCCAAAAAATCGTTAGAAACATATTTGAAAAGTTCTGCACTATAAGTCAAATCCATCTGAATTGCTGCTAGCCTCAGAACTCCCATTATTTTCATGTATTGAAACAAAATATTTGATTCTATTCCTTTATCACAAATGTAGTTCACACATTCTTGCCCCGAGGGCTAAAATGACCATTAGAAATGGTCATATACCTTTGCAGGAGAACGCTGTTTTCTTTTCTTCTTTTTCTGACAATCAATCATGTCTCTGGGCTGTTTACTGTCCTTTTTCATCTGTACTGGCTCTTCTGATAACTTTATTTCTTCTTTAACATGTACCTACAAAACACCACACATTATCTAAAAGGAAGGCATATTGACAGATTCCACCCATATGGAGAGATATAGGGTGGATTGCGCAGATCAAGATTCAGCCTGGATCAGACTCAATATCGGATTTAATCCTAGATTCAAATTCAATTCTAGATTACATTCCAATCCTGATAGTAGGTGGATTGAGTCTGGATTCTTGTGAAGATGGTCGGTTATTTTGGATGGTTAGATATAGTGTTGTTTGTGATCGTAGCAATCCTTTTAACTGAATATAGTGATATATTTTATTGAGTATACGTTTTATACAAAGATTCAGAATGAGAAAAGAAAGCATAACAGAGCTGGTTAATATATTAAAAAGACACAGAGACAAAAAAGACTCTCTTCCTTCACTCATTAAACTGCTACTTGAGATTTCATGCCACTGGGTTGTTTCAGAAAGTAATCGGGTGCAGTACCTGTTTCGTGTCAATGAGTCATCTGTGTGTAGTAATTCACAGGATCATTTACGTGAGCAATATATTATTTTTCCAACGGAAGAACAAGTTATGAGCCATTGTATACAGCACCTGCTAACAGTTTTTCACCAATTAAACTGGGGTAAAATAACCGATAACTATTTCAACAATACATGTGAATTTGAGCTATATTTGCAGTAGCGAATTATTGTGGAGGTAGATAACTGTATTTTTTTTATTTTTTTTTTTTTTATTATAAAAACAACATGTTCACCAGTATGTATCAGATTTAGAAAAAAAATATATCATGCAAGATAAAATAGTTACAAGTGTACTGTATTTATTATTCTGTACAAGTTTATGTACAGTTACTACTGTTATTCCTCTCCCTTTTCAAAGCAGCTATCTGGTATGCAACTTCAGCTTTTTCTTCTTTCAAAGCATAGATGTTCATTTTCAATGTGTGCTCTTCACGAGCCATCTCCAGAAGGGCGGGGCCAGGGTCATCTTATTCACATCTCCACTTTCTTACAGGTGGTGAAGTGACAGTCGGCAGCCCTTGCTCTGTGGGAGTGAACTAGTGGCTGAGCTAAAGACAGCGGCATCAGGGGCCGGGGCAGTATCAAATCAGTCAACTACCTAAGAACATGTTTTGTAAATAAATACATGTTCTAGTAGTTAATTCAGTATTATTATTCTATTCATCAACAGAAACATACATTAGCTAATCCGCACATAGACTTGCTATCAAGGTAAATAACGTTTGGTTATCTTTTTTTTATTCTCTATATAATAATATCTTTATAGTTATCAAATTTAATTTGATAAAAGGTTTGTCTCAAAGAAAGAAAATGCACAGGTTTTAGTAGTTGCCATGGTTATGCTCTGATTACTACTTCATGAGACGGTGTTTCGTAATCAACTAGTGTCACAGACAACCTGAATCCAGGATTAACGGGTGAATTTTAGATTCAATCTCGGATCCGCAGATCCGCCACAAGTCTTGATCTGTGCAACAGAAATGAATCCAGGATCCAATCTTGGATTAGTCAATCCTAGATTGGGTTGAATCTTGATCTCGATGTGCGCAATCCACTCATACTGTATTTGTGTCAGACCAGAGCCTTTACCTACTGTTTTATACCACGAAACAAACATGGCTTCCTAGTCTAATGAAGTTTGAAATAAAACACTTTAGCAGTACTGTGGCCTATTACATGTATTGTCATCCACAGTAGGTGGCCACTAGACTAGAAAGAGCATTTGAAAAATGTGAACATAACTTTTTACTGGTACTGTTAGAAACACTGGAAGCTGGCCCAGTGTTGTACTGCACTGTTTTTAAACATACACGTTGCCACACTTTGCAGCATAGTTATTCAAGAAGTCCATAGTTAACTGAACAGAAAAGAAAGAACAGTGTACTTATTTTGTATTGACTTCAAAATAAGCACAGGACCCTACTTATTTTCCAGCTCTGTTTATGTTTTTTACAGGTAGAGCACTATTCTGCAAACGGCTTCCAATACAGAGTTGTGTGTGCATATTCTCATCTCAGGGAAGGTTGGGGTAAATGGGCACCTTACCGGTAAATGCAATGGCATAGTGCAGCTCCTGGGGAAGCCTGTCATGCATTTCTTGGTCCCTCATCATCATTCTTCACTGTCTCCTCGTGAACCATGAGCTCATCATGGGGGATGAGCTCCTGTTGAGGCAGATGGCTGTCCTGTAGGTCTTCATCATCCTCCTCACCCAGAATGACGTCATGGGGGAGGTCACCTTCTCCCAGCCCTGAATCCTGGCACCCCATTTTACCCCTCACTGTCTGCTCTGGAGCAACCAGACCTCTGGGAGTTTGCATCTCTGCTGTGCTACTGCATTTAAGAAAAATACCTTCCAACTTGTCTTCAATATTCATTCTTTAAGACAGGATGCTGCAGCCAAGTTGCTGGGTAGGAAACAAATATTCCTGTGAAGGGAAGTTCAATAGTAGAGAATAATGAGAATAAGATTTGACACGGTAGGGCCTTAAATATGTTAATAAAATTAAAAGGTATACTTCCAGCAAGGCTATCCAATTCAGCTATTAAACACCATAATCTGATTGAATGATCAGTGGATATCTAAATACATTGTAGCAGAGTGCCATAATACTGCCATGATGCATTCTGTGAATTCTGTGCAGATTCCACTTCACAGCTACCTCAGAATTAATGCATCACATATTTTCAAATCTTAGTAACTGCTATGTTTAGTGATGGGAACTATTTGTATTTAGTAATATTTACGTCACCTGATCATGCAATTCCAAGTTTTATGTGAACACGTATGAATTCACACTTGTGACACTGTGTCCACTGTATAAACTCAAGTGTGGCAGTCTAAGCACGTACAGTACAATAACTTGGCATGGCTCAAACTGCTGTGCTATGGGACTCTTGTTTTCCATCATTTTAGAATAAGCTCAACTAAAGGAATAATTTCCATTGGTATTGGAGCATCAATGAACAGACATACAGACAAGAGACAAAAAACAGAGACATTGTGGTACATAGTACACACAAACAGAAAATTTCTTGACATTATGCAATTAGGGTTTGAATGTTCTCCACACTCCATTTCAGGAAAATTGTTACTTTATAGCACCCCAAAAACAAGGTGTGGCTAATATAAGACAATACAATAGTGACGAGGCACACTTATCAGTCACGCCTGGGATGAAAACTATTGATAAAACCTCAAGCTTCTCAGGCATATGAGTAGGATATTATTGTTCAGAATGCAAAGGGTTTATACTACGCTCAATGTTTCCCATTTAAAACTATCAGTGACTTAGATGGCTTTTTAATATCTTTACAAGTTGTTTTTTTATATAAAACAAAACAAAAAAACCTCCATCAGCTTACAAGCTGAATTAACAAACCGTGTGTGCCAACTGGCCTTCTGCAAGCTGCAAACCCACACATCCCGTCCCTTTCCAGTTACAAAACCGTGAAGGGTGTCTACCTAGCACAAAAGATAACAATTCTCATTTACAAAAGTGAAGTCATTATGTTGTCTGTGTCCAGCAACCTACAGACGTTTGTTTCATAAAATCTGTAAAGTACATTCTACAACTTAACAGTTCTAATAAAATGCGTAACAGACCTGGACAATCTGTATTGCTTGTTCAACTGATTAGTCTGTTCCGCTCAATGAGCATTTCCAACCTTTTCCTGTTCACATCGAACATGTGGAACGTTTTCAAGTCAGTCCGCCTTACAAAATTGCACCTTTACTAACAATCTAACTCATAACTTGGATATTGTTGAAATTTATTTTTTGTTTACGACTGTAAGTCACCCTGGGTAAGGGCATCTGCCAAGAAATAAATAATAATAATAATAATAATAATAATAATACTATTGTAGATTTGGGTGTGTTTGGACAAAGTTAAATGGTAGGGTGTTACACATGCAGGTTACTACGGAAGCCCTGAACCGCAGGTGAAAACGAGAAACTATCATGTACGTTTGTGATATCTAAGGAAAGATCTGGATGGGTTTCCATATTGTTGTCACTATTATTGTTATTATTATTGTTATGCCCATATGTATTCCTGAATTATTATAATTAATACTCTATGTTACTCTATTGAAAAAAGAATGTGCAAATCACAAAGTTATTAATTTTGATTCACGAATGAGATTTTGCCTGGTTATGTCACCCATCAGGAAGGCTGCACTTGTAGACCCCACTGATCTCCCCCTCTGATCTCACTCTACACACCGATTTACAGCAGCCTGGATTCCAGCACTGCATCACCAGCTACGTACGAGAAACTATAGGTTACAAACTGTTAGTCTTTTTTTTTTTTTTTAAGATCCATGTTCGTATGACTTTTTAAAGACAACCCTCCATGCTCAATAATACTTTAGCAAACTATATGCATTCTGTCCAAAAAAAAACAAACCACTATATAAAAACCAGACAAGAACTAACAAGAACTTCAGCAAAATGTTACACAGAAGATGCCGCACATGCTACGATACTTTACAGTACACGCTATCCTTGTCAAATATTTTGTGTTATGATGTACAAGGTATACGTTACAGCATTTTATTTACAGGTGTGCTAGTTAAGTAACACAGAAAACTACAAATGGTTAGGCCACGAAAATTTTGTAAGTTAACGTTATTTACTGTTTTAATTTAAACTATCAAACGTTTCTATTGATAAACCTACATTTTAAATGCAGTTGAAATTGAAACCTGTCAAATACAGAACTGAGCAAAGCCAATCCGATTTAGGGCTATTCAAATCTTAACTGATCACCCGAGAAGTTGCAATTGAAGGTTATACCGCCCACAGCATTTGTACTGTGCTTGCCTTGACCAAGGCAATACGACACACCGCAACACATTGCATTCAAACTAGTGACACAAACCTTTACTTGTTAGTATCGGAGTTTCCCACACAAAAAAAGTCAAAAGATGCATTACCTGCGGAAGGGCAAAATGTAAACACAGCTGCTCCTAATTCTGGGCCCTTCTTGTTTTTTTGTTTTTTTGCTTCACACACACGACTAGTACATTGCAACAAACAACTGTATCGCACGCCCAAAGACAGGTACTAGGTAGCTAGCAAAGAAGCATGACCTCGCTTTAATATATATTTAAATGCATCAACAAAGGAAATCAAAGACCCTGCGGTACTCCGTTTCCCCACAGGCTCGATGTCTTCTGAATCTCTATTACCGGCACACGTTGCTTTGGAAACGAACCTGAAATCCAAACGAAGGCCTGATTGCCTGACATCATCATCATCATCATCATCATACACACAAACAAAAAAAAAAACAACAGGGAGCGCAAACACGAAAAAGTGCCATTTTACAGCTCGAACGTCACAACGGAACAGTCGACTATTCCTTGCCCTGCCAGTAGTTTGTGTTTAATTGTCACGTACCGGGTCTGGTAAGAGCTATTAAAGCCGCTTTGTAGTCATATTTTGTCTGTAAAAGTTTCTCTGGTGAAGCTCCCATTGACAGCAACAACATTCCAGCTCCACAGTGGCTCTGCCCGCGGTGCATTGTGGGATGCGAGCCTCTGAGTCGGGCAGGCAGCTTGTATTTCCAGTCCTCCTACACCTGTCCGGTGGTTCCGGGGGATAAGGTAGAAAAAGCGGCTCTGCAAATGATTGTCTCAAATTAACTCAAAACAAGCGTTGCACAGAGAGAAGGCCGCTGGGAATGTCGGTGTAGTAACTGACTATTTAAAATAAAAAATAAACTTGTGAGTTGGAAAGTCTGAACTGTCCCGGTGAACACCTTTATACAGACCATTTTTTATTTAGTTTCAACACTAAAAACGAATATATCCTAGTTATCCTAGTCTTTATTTAACGTTCCGAAAGAGTTCAATAAAACCACGCTACTGGTTGTTTATGTTCCTGTCAGTATTAGTGTGGTATCTTTTTTATTTTATTTAATATGCTATTATTGATTAGGGAAAGTCGCTCTCTTCATTTTTCACATTTTGCTTGACCCGCTGCTTTAAAAAGTCTTGTGCTTGAATCCCATATTGTCTCAGCCTGTCAGGCAGCTGGTAAAACACACTCGGATGATGCTATGCCAAGCAGCTGAATTGCCAACTGTGCTTGGAAGACGCAATCCTTTTACCTCCGAGGTCCCTGCACGGCTACATCCACAGCGCAACAACCAACATCCATGCCCTGTTTCTCTCTCTGTTTGGACTTTATTACACAATGCGCTTTCTACCAGCGCTGCCTCACTGATTCTCATACCCATAGTTATTTAATTATATATTGTTTTATTATTTATGTACAGTATGTCTAACTACAAACATACTTTCTGATTATTACATTCTAAGGTTACAATGGGCAATAAAGCCTGCATCCCTATGGCAAAACTACATTTGATGAATGTAAACAAACAACAGGTGGATTAGAAAGTAAATTTACCACATCAATGATATGGTGTACTGATGTGGTAAACTTATTTTCTAATCACCCTATATATATATATATATATATATATATATATATATATATATAAAATCATCTAAAACAGGCACTGTAACATACTAGTTTCCCTTGGTGTGCTGTATGCTTCATGTTTCTGGTTATTTATTACTTTCATATTTTACTTGCATGACTGTATGTAATGTGGGTGCCCAGAGTTGTGTGGCCAGATAAAGTTCAATACAAGTGCTAAATAAAACAAAAACTCAAAATGCTCATAACAGGTTTAATGCGGCTTGACCTGGTAGCTTAGGCCCAAGGCTAATGTATTTTGTGTGCTTGCAACTGTACATTCACAGCTTCTGCATGTGTTGAGAACGTCCTGTGACACTGGAGGGCAGCATTTACAGTAAACAGTATTTATACAATGTAAATCACTCTTACATTTTCGTTTTTTTTTACTGTTCTGGTTTCCCATTATCTGGAACATAAAGTATGGGACCAAAAAAAGTCGTGTTTGAATATACACAGGGGTCAATCTCAGTAATTTTGAGACACAATCTGCAATTTTGTTGAAACAAACTATAATTGCAATATATGAGATCTGCCTAAAGTTATACTCTGGAGAAGTGTGTATACATACACACACACACACACACACACACAAGGTGATTAGCAAGGAAGTTTACCACATCAATGTTATGGTGCATTGATGTGGTAAACTTACTTTTTAAAAGGTGAAAAAGCATTATCGTCTTTTCTCCAAATTGCTGATTTGCAGACCGCTAGAAAGCTAACCATTTTATTTATATGTGAAGCAACTGTGACAGTGAGTCATCTTTGCCAATTCATGGGAAATTGTAACTCCCAAAATAATGCCTAACCAGGTAGTACTTCAGAGAATGCTTCTCAATACAATATAAATCTTTTAACAAGATCAGTCTTGCAAACTCGACATTCTTTCTGAATGCAATGTGAATTGAATACTGAAGTCTCCAATGTATTTTAAGATTCATTTTTATTCATGAAAATATTTAACAGTAGTTATTCTATATAAATTTAACCATCTTATACATTTTCGCAAAGAAGCAAAATCTGACAATTTAGAAGCTTTATTCCTTATCATTTTTGGCACAATGCTTACAATGTATGTACACATTCTTTCCCTTGTCAAATTTACTACAACTATCTACAAAATCAGGCATGACAACAAATGCTAACTTTGAAGTCTGGATAAAATATACAAAAAACAAAAAACAAAACAAAAGCAGGCACCAGTTGTATTTAGCAGAGGCAATCAAACTGCATCAAATACAATATCTACACTGTATTTGTAAGGTGTAGCTCTGTGGCATCTGTCTCTTTCTATGTTTGTTCTCTTCCGCAGTCGGTTTTAATTTTTTATTTACTGCACCCTGGTATGCCCGTCGGGTTATGTCTATATGGGTCTAACATAAAACCCACATTTAAAAAGTGAATTGAGACGTATCCTTTGGAAGTAGGACACTCCCATGATACAAGGAAAACAGTACCATGAGTTTGTTCCAGCTTGCAACACCCGACAGCGATACGTGTTCATGAACATACTGTGCTTGCAATAAAAAAAAAAAAGATTATTTCAAGAGAGAACAGTTTGGAAACCAGCTACTTTGGCAAGACTTGTGTGTGGTTTATTGGAAAACACACCTTCAGCACTTTTCAATTATGTAAAGTTTTAAACGCCTTTTAAAAACATCAGGAGTAAGCCACAACAGTAGTGTTTTCTTTAAAGTAATGGCTCTCTCTGTCAGATCCTCATCAGTTTTAACTGAAATGTGAATATTTGAAGTAGTTCATTGTGTATTTAATGTATTCTGGGTTAGCTGTCATAATCACAAACAGCACTGTTCAATGTATTTTGCATAGGTTGTCAACGTTAAACCACTGGATTCAAAATACATCATTAAGACCATTACAGCCAAATGATATGATACATATGAAAATACAAGGAATGAAAACATATCAAATTACTTTTTTCATATTTAAAAATGATGGAAACCATGTATTAAATATGTATGCAGAGTCCAAAACCATTTTGAGGGAAACATTTTCAACCAAAACTACATTCTTTAAAAACCTCAGAAAACGTGCACAAAAAAAAAAAACATGGAAAAATTGGCATCTAGTGGGTACATATGGAAACTATCTAAATCTACATAATTTACAAGAATTTAGCAGCGCCAGATTGTTTTTTAAAGGGTACCATTCATGTTTCCATTCATCTATATCTTTTTTTGTTTCTTTACTAAAACATGATTTCATCTTATTGTAAAAAATAATAATTTTCTTTCCTTGAAATAAAAGATTTGGGCCAATCACGTTAAATAAGCTCCACTGCGTTCAACTTGAAAAGGTCTTGTGTTATTTCATCAACATTTTCTTGGTGTCCGTAATCATTGGCTTTGCTTCTGTGGTTTGTTGCTCCTCTGAAGTTATAGGATTTGGAATCAGCATCACATCTTGCTGAAACACTCTTTAGCATTGGTCCATACTTGAATTCCCTAAAAAGATGTGTTAAACACGTATAATAAGGCCAAAGATTTGACAAGTCACCATTAAGAAATCACATAAAATAAATGTTGAAAGCCATATGCAATAAAAGACTGCAGTAAGTTTAATATGCATACATTTAAGATTTGTGCACCAGATTGTAAATTATAATACGAAGAAACAACATTTTCCATTCTGCTTTATGTTTGGAACATATCATTTATTTTAAGATTGGGAATATTCATCCAAAACAAATCCACACCCGTGGAAGACATCATCAAGAAACTTAATGCGACGGGAAATAACTCGAACTTTGGTAGAATTCCCAATAAAAAGCCTGCATTTAACTAGATCTGTTTGAGATCTTTCCAGTCAATTTTTTTTTTTTTTGATTACTACTGTGTTTTTACACCACCTAAAAATGAAACAGCAGCAGCAGGCACATAAAACACATTGTTATGCAAGTGCATAACAATACCTAGGGCTAGATCCCATGACTGCTGGTAAACATTGCTCAATGCTTCTCAATGGGGCTTGGAAAATCACCACGAAAATCTCAGCTGCAGCTGGCTATGGATTATAAGAGTAATACTGGCCAGATTTACGGTTGTCCAGTCATGTACATAATACACTATTTATTTCTCAACATTCTTCCATTTTTGGAAAATGAAAAGGCGAATTACTTGCTTTTTAATTAAAAGCTGGAATGTGATCTTTCTGTGTCAGCCAGTGAACTGGTACACAAACAATAAACAACTCTTAACTGGAGTCATTCCAGACTGTTTCTAATCCTATGTCAATTGAACGACTGGCTTTTATGCACTCATATTTCTCAGCAATTACTTTTATTTACCAATTAAAACCTCTCCTTCAGTTCTTTCAGTGGGTGCCATGTGTGCCGGCACTGTAATCTTAATATGCATTTAATTATAAAAACGGTTTATAATTTTTCACTGTACAAAGAAAACAAGTTAAATGAGTATTGCCATTTGAAAAGTCAGTTTGATTTTTTTTTTTTTTTTACCATTTAACTTTTTTTCTTTACTAAAAAGTGATTAAAAATGATCAAGTAGTAGTCATTCAATTACTGCAGGTATTTCTTCTTTCAGTATGTGGTAGCGTTGCCGAACAGGATTACATGCCAGAAAGTGGCGACATTGGCTTACATTTTTTTTATTTTTCTTAATCTTTAGGTAAAAACCTACCTTTTTACCATGGCATTAATAGATTTTGTTTCTGAAATGTTTTCTTCTTTTCCGTGATTAAGACAAATCTAGTGACATTCCTGTTGGTTGTGTATCTGACTTGTGCTGCGAGTCTTTGTGAAGTCGATATATCTGATAAGAACTGTGAGTCTAGACATCAAACAATAGTAGCAGTATTTGTTAATTCAGGATTACATTGTACTTACAAAGAAACTCAATTTAAAAGATTACTTACAACTCAAACACTAGCTGAGTTGTGCCTGGCATTTTTGTTTTTGTTTAAAACAATAGGTTCGCAAATAATGTTTATTTGCGTAAAGAATTCCTTGAAAATGGATACTATCTTTAAAACTGTCTTTAATTTAAGCTAGTAATGAAAATACTAAAATTGTGGTTGCTATCTCACTGAACCCTTTGCCGAGACAAATAAAACTATATAACAGATAAAGGCCCTCTTGTAGCTTCCACAGATCTGAGGGCTTTGTAGCATTCAGAGCAAGCATATATGTATGTTGATGTTTGTAAGCGGCGATTGGGGTGGAAGATCTGAAATGGATCGCAGTAAAGGATTTTTTTGAATAATTAAAATAAGAGCAACTCACCAAGTTGTCTAGTCAGCGATGCATTCAAACCAATCTATCCAGCCACATTTAGCTGTACTAAATTACACATTTCTGAATGGCTAAAACATTCATACCAATGCCTGGATGGTTTTGGTCATCCAGTTTGCTGATACACCTGCGTCTCTCCACGCTCAGACTTTTGTTGCATTCTGTTGAACATATCTTCAGCACATTTATTTTACTTTACATGCCTGCGATGTATAATTTTAAGATGACTTGCACTGTGGATAGTATAAAGGTATATTACCTTACAGCTGTGCGTGCCAGGGTGCTGTATGCTGGACTAGTTTGATCTGATAAGTTTGAGGTATATTAATGCAGTCACCTGCTACCAGATCATTTGAAACCCAGCATCGGGCAACTTCTAGTGCAATCACCAAAGGTTTAACATAAACACTCAATAATTACGTTGGAAGCAAGCCAACTAGTCAGTCTTTCCAAAAGACTTCCTCCGAGCTTGCTCTGCAAAAATAATTGCTTCTGCTACAAAATGTGGGAAAAGTACACAAGAGAAATGTTTATAGGTCTACACATGAGCTCCTCAGTGACCAAATGCAAATCAAAATGGTTGATTTGTCCGCCTTATTATTGTAATGTATAAACACTAGAGAAGGAGATTTAGAAAGCAATGGAACTCTAAAGGTACACATCAAAGTGAACATCTAAAATTCTGGGTTTGTGTTATTTATAAAAATAAATAAACAAATTAAGAAATCAACAGAATATATCAGATACACCATTTAGGTATTATCATATTGAATTTCCACGATTTATGAATTTCTAAGTTCTAACTTGTCAGGTTTTGACAAACAGTCAACTGTGTAAAAGACTTTTTCTGTAAAATCAGAAAAAAAAGTATGCAACTTTTTATATATTAAGAACAAAAATGCCCACCTTTTTACACATGCTAATCTGCATCACAGCGTAGCTGATAAGGGCCTCCTTTAGGTCTTGGTTCTTCTGCTCTTTAAAGCGATCGATGTCTACCCAAGCATTCCGTACATATTCACTGGATAAAGGAAAAATAACAATTACACAAGGATGATTCTAGTGATGGTAAAAAATATTAAAAATACATTTCAGGTAGCTCCCCAATTTTTAGTATATAATTTTACTTTAGACCACCCATGTTAATTTAAAAAGATATATAGGACCCCCAGAGCCAGATTGCCATTTTTCAATTCACATATAGTATCCATAGTATGTGTGGGGTAGCACTATGGCGCAAGGGGTGCAACACTTTATTTAAATGTACCTCACAGTGAAACAGAATGCAAACCGCTCAATACAATTTGAGGTCAAAGAAGAAGTCTGCCTAATTGTGGGCCTCTGAGTCTGATGTTAAAGAAAACATGTGCTGCGAAATGGGATGCATGCAACTCGTGTAAACCGCATGAGACAAATAACAAAGGTGTATAAAAGTGATGAGTCAGGAAATTTCAGCACCTTACAGCTGCAGCACACATGAGCAGTTAGCTGTATCCTGTAAACATTGTCATCTTGAGCCAAACAGTGCAGCTTTAAGAATAAGTTATATGGTGAAAACATTTGTCTTGATAGTAGGCTGTAAGAAATTATTGAAGACTGCAGTCTAAACCCTACAAAGCCATGGCCTATGTATCAAATAACTGTTAAGTCAAGTACAGCACCTGATTTATTTACAAACAACCATGTACATGCATCAACTTACTCGCATTCTGCGTTGCTGGTCTTCACCAACTCCTCCCCCTCAACTATTTGTTCCTCTAAGACTTTTAACTTGGCCTCTCTTTGCTCTGGAGTCTCCTGTCCAAACAACTTGCTGGTCATTCCTTTCAGGGAAAACGTCCTCACAGTCTTTAAAAGAGAAATTAAAAAGGGATATATAATATAAATCACTATTCTTATTGTATGGTTTTATGCCATGACCTACTGGAATGAGCGTATTCTAGATAATTTGATTGTTGTGATCAAAATATTGAATGGAAATCCTATCTACTGATAAAAAACAAACAGAATTGAAACAAAATGCCAACAAATTATTTCTGCATACTGTGCTTAAAGAACTGTAATTTCCTTTTGGGGAACTGTAAGTTTCTATGTACTTTACAGCTTTCATCAGTTCTGGATTTTCACCTAATTATGTAAACAATATAATTCACTGTGGCTGGAACAGCCTTGAAGTTGCTGGAAAATCTAAATCCAACCCTGCACTTCAGATCACCCCCCTTCCCCCTAAATGTGCTGTTATGCCAAGCACCATTCATTTTTCATTGTTAAGTTGCTTAAGACTCTGTGGTTGAAAATCAAGATGGGAAAAAAAAGACCCCCCACCACACACACACACCCCAGTTGTCAACTCTTCACGCTGCTGCTTCTTGGAGACAAGATCCTGAGCCGCCATCTCCAACTCATACTGTATGAGCTCGTGTTTCCTGCAAACCGCCCTGCAATGACAAACAGGAGCAAAACACCATGTTACTACTTCATACGGTTCTATCCTGGTTAAATAAATACATTTACCATTTTAGGAGGTTCCAGTTTAAGGTTTCAGTCTATTCAGTCTATCTATCAATAGACTTGATAATAATAATCAATTCATCGATTACTCAACAGTGAATAAGTATATTTTTATTGTCATCACATTCTTGCATACCGTGATGTAATATAAAAACACATAAGAGTGAAAAACAAAGGTTACTGTATGTAAACTTATTCGTTTTGTTGCATTTGCTGGAGTTCACATGAAGACCACACAAGTCTGCAAGCAAGGTGGGAAGAATGAATGTTAATGTAAGAATGAAATGCCGATAGCTAAGACAGCACGTGTCACTTTTGCATTGCTGGAAAGAGATATTCTTGCATTTCTTTCAACATCATCTTAAAATACAGTACACTGGGACCATTATTAAAATCAGACACCATTACCTCAGGGATTCAGAATAGTAAAGATACTCCTTTAGCTGATCTGCATAGTGCTCCTCTTCTTCCAGTATATCATCCACCGATGCAGCATACCTAAAATCAGTAATGGATAACACCAGATAACTTTTACACCCATATTTTGTTTTGGTGTGCCAGCTAAAATCATTTATTTATTTATGTATGTATGTATTTATTTGACAGGGACATACAACTTTTAACATTTATGACATGTCTTGCACCCAAATTTAGCTATGAGCTAATTTTCATTGGCAGTCCCTGGACAAACACAAAAACAGAAAATAGAAAATACAAATGAAGTAACATTTACAGAAGGGAATATGATCGAGCATCAGATAAACAACCCAAGACAGCAGCAACCTCACATCCCGAAAAACAACATCACTCCAAAAGACAATCTCATCCCAGACCCAATCTGGGATCAGAAACATCAACACCTCGACAATTCTACAATGACTATATACTATGCAAAAAATAAATATTTAGATCAAATAAATCTTCTCCCAGTTATATTTAAAAATATTAAAAACAAAAACAAAAAAACATATATTAACTTAAACTAACATTCACATGCACACATTGAAACAAAGCAATTTAAATGCAATACATATAACAGAGGAAATTCTATTCTGAATCAGAAAAAAACATCCTGTAAAAGCTTATGTATTTTAAGAAGGGACAAACTTTCATATACAAGCATCTTGACAGTTTGAGAACTAGAAAACTAAGCCCTACCAGACGGCCCCTTCGAGTGATTTTCAGTTGGGCTCTGGACCTTGGTTCTATGACATTTTTACTAAGTTTACGGTTGTTTGGTGAAAATGCGCTCAAGCTATGGCGTTAACATTTCCGGTCGTAATGGACGACACAGGTGTGACTTTATGGTGTGAGTGGCCTTAAAAATGTGAATTATAATATAAATAAATAAATGAATGAATGAAGGGTCCCTCTGTAAAAACTGACAACACATGCATTCCTTCTATGCTTTACTATTAAAAAGGGGCCAATTTATAAGACAAAACAATACATTTCTTCTGTATGAGACAAAAATACATAATCGTTTACTAAAATCAAGACAGTCAAAATCCCTTTAAATTCCTCTGCCTAGTTCCATATCGCACATACTCAGTAGATCCCAAAAGACATGTTTCTATAAATCTAGCTCCTCAAAAGCCTGTCTTCTTTAACTCTTCTTTAAGTCTTTAAGTATACGTTCTGTCATAAATTGGGTTCAGCACTACATTTAAATCATGGCAAATGCTCAGGTCATAATGAGTTTCCAATTATGATTTACAGCACTTCTGTTAAAACTAAACAGATTAATATAAACATTTCTGCCTGTCTGTTTCTTAAAGATCTGCACAGCTCTGCAAAAAAAAAAAAAAAAAGAGATAGATTTTCTATTCGTGATCTAGGATTTCCTGTAAAAGATAAATGTTGTTTTTATTACAGGAAAAGGAAACCAGCTGTTCTAAGGTGTGCTTATTCATTAGTACCCGAAGATGTTGGCAATTTTCTGAACAAACAATCTTTTTTCTTGGGCAATTCAGGGATCCAGGAAGTATACGTGATCATGCCTGAATGTAATAAATACTGATCCTTGAAATAACAATGTGTCAAAGGGTATGTATATCCATTCACTTCAATACATGAAGTCAATGCCACTGGATTGAATACCTGGCTTCATCAGACACTGCTTGTCAATCTGGAACTCATCAGATTTGAAAAAACAGCAGCTTTAAGTTATGTCACCAGTTCTCTTTGGCACAGTGGCTGAAGGAGATCTAGTGGCGTTCCAAAAAAACGAACAAATTCAACAAAAACTGAAAACTCCCTAAGGTTCAGCTACTTCTTACATCGGCTCCTGATTGAAATTCAACCAGTTTTTAACTTATCTGGAAAAAGGATTTGAAAGCTTTACATTCAATTTGCAAAATGAAAAAAAATCCCAGAGTGCTTCATTCTGCACACACCATCTGGAGTTGATGTGTGTTTTAGGGTACTCACGCGTCCATGTGGTGACCAGCGCTCTGCAGCCCATCCCCCATCTCTCTCTCTATGGCACTCCATTCACTACCAGACAAAAGCAATTGCATGGGAATTGTTCATTAGTAATGGTTATACGTGATTAACCCTTCCATCGTCAGCGGAAATAATAGGGTTCACATGGCATGCAGAATGGGGTGCAAATTCACCCCATTCATAAATGTAGTTAACTTAAAAAAATAAATAAATAAATAAAAATAAATAAATAAATAAAATCCACAAAACTGGTTTACATTAATATTATTCATTGAATAAAGTATGTTACATCACCAGTTTTTTTTACAAAAAAATATATATATATATAAATAAATTTAACAAACTGTTTTGCAGTTATCAAATACAGTGCTGGAAACGTGTGTATTATACACACATTTTCATGAAAATGACTATTGGACAAAAAAACTAAAAGAAAAACCAAAAATATACACGTAGGGTTAAATCAATTATTTTTGAAGCAATACACATTTTCTACATCTCCCTCATCTCTCCTGCAACTCTCAAAAATCTATTCTGCCAGTAACCAGGAGATCTGATGTTATATCTTTTGCATTCCTCTGAAGCTAGAATGGGGTACAAGGCTACCCCAAAAACAGACCATGTGCACTTAAAACACTAAATCAAAAAACTATTAACTTAAAATGTATCTGGTCATCCAAAATCTGAATATAGACCAATTTCAAAGCTACAATCATAATAATTAAGGACATTGTGAAGGGTGCAGACTCTGTCTAGCCAAGTGTTCAATTTCTGTCTTACCTGAACACTCTTCCATAATTTCCATGAACTTTGTATACCCCATACAGACGGTCTGCTACTTTCTGTAAATAACACCATAATATTAAAACAAGAACATTCACTGTTGAGCCTCATCCATCCATCCACCTACCACGGCTGTCTAGCAATTAAAAAATGAATCGCAATTAATCTCGTGATTAAAAATGTTAATGTTAGTTAATCTTGGTTTTAATTGCATATTTAATTGATAAAATTACTGCATCCATCTCATTCAAGTTTGTTTTATTACAGATGGTATTATTATTATTATTTTAAAGTTCTTATTCTTATTACCTATAAGGCCTTATGTGGTTCTGGACCTTCTTCAAGATCTGCTGACCACATATATCCCTGGTTGTTCCAAGATCAGAAAATGCTAATCTTCTGACAGTCCCTAAAATTCGTTTGAACTCTGTCGGAGACAGTGCATTTAGTTATAATGCCTCTTATCTTTGTAACTTGCTCCCGATTCATATCAGGAATGCTAGCACAATTTAATAGGTGGAGTAGTGGTTAGGGCTCTGGACTCTTGACCGGAGGGTCGTGGGTTCAATCCCAGGTGGGGGGACACTGCTGCTGTACCCTTGAGCAAGGTACTTTACCTAGACTGCTCCAGTAAAAACCCAGCTGTATAAATGGGTCATTGTATGTAAAGATAATGTGCAAAAAATAATGTGATATATTGTAACAATTGTAAGTTGCCCTGGATAAGGGCGTCTGCTAATAAATAAATAATAATAATATTTTAAATCCTGTTTGAAAATGTATTTGTTTGGGTCTGTTTTTTTTAGCTGGATTATATATTAGACACAGCTTTTTTATATTTATTTTGTGAAGCGCCCTGGAATGCGTGCATGAAGAGTGCTATAGAAGTGAAGTTTGTATTTATCGTTGCATTATTATTATTATTATTATTATTATTATTATTATTCAAAAAACAACCCACCATAAAAAAGTTGTACTATTTCTGGATTAATATTGTTGCCCCTTCTTTATAGTTTATATTTATTTACAGTGCTATACAGAAAACTCCAGCATTTGCTGTTAAATGATTTGAACCAACTGCTAAATCACAATGGAGTTAGTTTATTACTCACCTTAATGCATTTCAAATTGTACTGTATATTTTATCAGTTTCCTTTAAAACGGTATCATTTACTTATGTTTTTCATTGCCATTAAAAAAAAAAAAAGTATTATTTTATTAATAACTTATAATTGTCTAAATAAAACAAAGCATTAATTAACGGTTATATAATTGTAAATACTATTATATATATATATATATATATATATATATATATATATATATATATACACACACACACACACATACACATATATATATATATATATATATATACACACACACACACAGTCAGCACTCACATATCCGACCCTATAAAATTTTGACTTCAGTGATGGTTAAACGCATGCGACGCATATCTGATTATTGCATTTTGGCTTGTTCCAACCCTTGTATCTTTATTGTGTTCCCTGAAAAACTGACAATATCAAAAATACATAACTGAAAGGACTGTGTTTTAAAATAAGTAGGCTTCCATTTAGATGTACTGTATGTTTTGTTGGTACAGTACTATATTTTTAACAGTAGTATTTTAATTCAGAACAATATGATTCTGAAAATATCACTTGCCAAAACTAAAGAGGCGACATGTTAACTGTAATACAGGACATATTTTTAAATCCATTACTTATTGTAGCGGTATGTAAAATTTCCCATTAACGACCCAACAGCAAAATTAAATCAAAATGTTACCCATGCACAGAACTGCATAAAACGTAAAATGCAATGCATTTTAGCAAAACCAAAAAAAAAACCCCAAAAAACAAAAAAATAAACACACAACACAGTTTCCGGAATTAAAACAGTATCCAAAGTCAGTATTCAAAATTGCAGAATATAGTACTCGATAAGGCCCTAATGTCACAGTTCACTTGCAAATGAAAATGCATAAAAGTAAGAAAGATCACAGATAAAAAAAAAAACGCATTACAGTATCTAAAACTGTTTAATGATTAACTGTTACATTACCCTAGCTTGTCTCGTTCACTTTGTTTTGGCTGCATTTTCATCTGGTAAATTTTCTTTTTTTTTTTTTAAATGCGGGTTGTGATGGATATTAAGATAAATTGTAACACTGAAAAGATGGGCTTTGTATCAGAAAACTGGTGATGGGTAAGTGCATTAATTAATTTGTTACATACATATAAAAATGGGGATTGATTTTTTTCTTAAAACAAGGGCAGTAAAACACAACTGACGTGTATCTGGGTAACGGATATCCGACTGCTGACTGTGTATATCTATTTATCTATCTATCTATCTATAGATACATATTGGTTATATTATCATACTTAGCTTGATTCATTGGCTTGCAGCAATCCTGAATTTCTAAAACTGTGATACTGAAAGTTTCAATTTGACAGTTTCAATAAGCAAAGTGATAGAAATGCAGCCTTTCAATCACAATGACTGGCAGCTTACAATTATATCAGAGAGAGTCTGTGTCTGCCTGGTTTAAACTAAAACACCTGGATTCATTGTCGGACCACTCGTGACAGAAAAAACTGTAAAATAAAATGCCACTTGCATATGATGCACAAGGTACAATTAGATTTAAAAAAAAACAAACAAACATGTATTTCAATTAATCTAAAACGTCAAGTGCATCACTCATACTCAGCTAGAACGTAGACTGGCCTGTACATGCTACATATACAAGGTACTATTAACCTACTTGACCATACTTACAGCTCTGACTCGAAGCAATTGCGATATGACTGACTGCAATTCATCACTGTAGTGTTTCAGTTCTGTGTATCTTCTGAAAATGAGATTGAAAACAATCATCATAGGGAAGATAACAGATAACTCTTTATATAAAACTTTATTCTATATATTGTTTACCTTACTTTGTCTAACCTTGTGTAAATATGTAAAAACCACTTACTTATCAGGATTCTTTACTCTAAAGGTAGCATTCAGAGCTTTCAACCTGGAGTCAGCCTAAAAAACAAAATTGTACATAATTTATTAAAAACTTTGTATGATGTGCAATACTGTATTTCTATTTTACATACTCACTGGAAAACATTTCCATTACAATGACAACATTTTACTGACCAGTGAAATCAAACTGCAAATAAATTGTATTTGCAGGCAGGAATTTCACACGCTGCTTTTACTTTAAAGTTTAATGACATTTTCTGGTACAAAATTAGATGAAAAATTGGTAGGTTTTACATTTAGAGCAGACAATACACTTCCACTAGATGCCAATGGAAACTCTACTCTGAAAATAAACATGCTTAAAACATGTGCCACTAGCACTGGTAATGCAATGTATATAATTTAATAAAACACTATGGTACTCTTATTCTGACTCTGTGCCAGCTTAAGGCTGTATACTAAACAATTTTGGAACCTGGAAAGTGGGCTAAACACTACAAAAAGTCATTGCACACAACCTTTAGGGCCAACAGATGGAAACAGTTAGCAACATTTGTTTTCAGTGCACTTTACTCTCAGAAATTAATGCATATTCCAGAAAGCTATTACAAGGAAGGAACTCCAATCACATAAATACAGAACAAGGTTAATAAAGCAGGAAAAGTTCTCCCTTGTGTAGTTTTACACAAAACCACATTACATTTTAAAAATACGCTCAGCCCTTTATTAAGTGATTCAATAAAGTAAAAAACCTTGGGCACTCTGGATTTTGTATCTCTACAACCAAAGAAAACAAACACTGCAGATGTGTGTGTGCGCCCCAGTGTAAACACATTTCCCTGTTAAACCCTAAGCCATGCATATTATATTTCTAGAACAATAAATCATGCATTGTAGAATGCTGTTATCTTTAATCAAGTTTCATTCTCGATAGCTTTACCTGGTTTATAAGGGATCTTCTTTTGCAAAGAATTCCTGTTCCTTTTACTTTTAGCTATATATAACTAAATACAGTCCACACTCTAACACCAAAGTGGCAAATAGTAAGAGGGAAATCTTTGCCAGTCCCATTGACCGATTCCCCCCGTTTGTGTGCAGTCTCCTTATTTGTTGTTTATATAACTTGCAGGCAAACATTTCTCTTTTTCAAGCATATTTTGTACAGTATACCAGTGTATTCATAAATATTACTCCTTGTAGTAATGGACCCAATCATAAAAGCTTCCAGAAGCATGATCTCGATGGCAGTGACTTCATTGGCCAGGGGTATACAAAGATAGGGTTACATTAAATATGAGAAGTTAGTGTGTACTGTCAGAATGTTTTTGTTATTTTTTCTCTCAAGAACATTTAATTGGCTTCAAACGAACCTGGTAAATTTGGTAAATCCTTTTTCGACAGATTTTAAAATAACAATTACAGATATGAGACTTAAATTAATATTCCGGATACAGTACGTGCATCCCAGAACTGAGAAAAGAACAATGTCTTTACTGAATAACAATGACGGTATTTTATGTCATGCCAAATAATTACTTTATTAAAAACAGACATGAGACATGTAGAGTTCATATACTGTAGCTAAACATATTACCAGATAACTGATATAACCAGTGTATCTTCACATATCGTGCTATTTATAGTTGTATATAAAACCTTTAGAATCTATCACAACATCACTGATGAATGCATTAGGCAAAACCTTTGCATACTTGATGTCTTCCCCTCCCTTGGCTTGCTTGTGCTTTGCATTCAATGTAAGGTACAACATGGCAACAAAACATATCTTTTTATCACTGGCAGACTACAAATTAAAAGATGACTTGACAAACTGTAATGAAAGCAATCTTCCATGTTAATTTCTGATGGCTCTACAAAGCAAACCACATAAAGACGTGTCGCTATGAAGCTGTAAATCACTGTTATTTCTAAGTGGGAGCTTTTCTCTATTGCAGGAGCTTTTAAGGGGGAGAAATGATTTTTCTTTTTTCCATTGTTTTGAACAGTAGAGTCATAGATCTAATCCCCTGGCCTGCCTTACTGTTAAAACACTGCTGAGCTGGCATTCCCAGGCCACACAAAGTTCAAAGGTAGTGAACCTCGCTGAAACATTACTCTTGACAAAGTGTCAGTATTTATTAAAGCCATATTTCTATTTCAACAGAATTCACACAATAAATAGCTATTTTTACAATATGATCGTGGGTACAGCTTGATGGCTTTTCACCTTGGTTGGTGACTTCATATAACGTGGATTATTTTTGTATGTATGTCTTAGTGAACATAACTGAATTATAGTGCAGGGAAGAAAAAAAGACATAGGAGCTAAGCAACACAAAACGCATACAAAGCAAATTGAATAGCTACATTACCTTTGCCTGAAAGCCTGTATCATACACCACATCTTTCCAGCCATCATCCTATGTAAAAAATAAAAAAAGAAAGGTATTTAATGTTCTGTACTTTCACTACCTTCCTTTTGAGACACACGTAATTCCAATAAACAATGAGAAATGCGTCTGGTTTACTAAAAATTGCTATAGTCAAGTAAGTTATTGTGGTTCAGTATATGTGAAGGGAAAATGTACTAACTACTATCTAATGAACAACTTAGTTTGTTTCTGCTATATGGTTATTGTTGGGGGAAACGTATAGAGTACCTGTGTTAAAAAAAGGTAAAATATCTTGTCTTTCGAGAGAACAGAATGTGAAGCAACGCGGAGCAGAAAGTTCTCCAGCCCAATTCTTCGCCTTTCCACAAAATCAGGATCCATGTTATCTGCCGACAACTTGTGCCAGACAAATTCTGCCTGTGTCAAATGAGAGAAGAAAGAATCAATGAACCAATTGATGAACACACTGCAGGTAAAGATTGTGTTTAACATTAAGAGGTGATTGTTCTTACCCGTTTTTCAGGCAATGGAGGTACTACAATGTACGGGAAAGTAACTAATAGATAGTTCCTCAGCAGCTCAAATTCACTGTATCTCCTCCAGAGAGAGTCTGGAGCCGTGCTCTGTCCTTCAGTTATGGCATCGACTGGCCTATTAAGAAGGAAAGAGAATGTGTCACTACAGAGGTGATCATAGCTATCAATGTATGAGATTTTTAGAGCTTGCATTTTTTACCTTTTGACCACTTTTTAAAACTTTTAAATTGCATTCCCTGCTTCAAGATGTCTTTCCATTTACCTGCATGGACCTCTCAGAACTACATTTCCCATCATCCTCCTGCCCACTGGTATCCATGTGAGCAGGAGGATGATGGGAAATGTAATTCTGAGCAGTAAACTCCTGATGGTAAACAATGTAACCGAATCTATCAAAGCTGGGATAGGTGCAGCTGCTAAAGAAGTTGCAACAGATGACAAAATCTGTTTGTGCTGACTCAAAACATTATTTAGGCACCCTATGATTTAACTGGCGGAAGATCACGTTGGTTTACTGAGTTCACAAAGAAAACAATGTTCAGCTTCATACGATAACCTTTTCACTTCCTTTTTTGTTCAATTATTGAGCTTTTTGTATCTAAAATATTTTTAATGTTAGCTATTAAAAGTTACATTTTAAGTGTTTTAAAATTTTAGAATTTTAACTCACTATTTTACACACTGTCCCTTTTCCCCTGTCCCTGATTTTAGTTCTATAGTTTTATTCTGTTTTATGTTCACTTTTGAACTTTTTTAGAGAGCACTCCCCGGCCCTCACAAGCACTGTTTTTTTATAGATGGTTCTTTTTTTCCAGTCACTTTTAAAACAGCACAGGTTTTTTTCATGTTGACTTTTTCATTGTTAATCTGTGTCCGTTTTAACCATGTACAAAGCACAATTGTCTTGGTGTTTGTAAATGTATTTTAAATGCTTTTAAAACAAAATGTATGTCTGTATGCATGAATGTCATCTTTAAAAGAAATGTATAATGAATGAAAAAACGAATGGGTGTAAATGTAAAAAAATGTAAAATCTCAATAAAAGAGTATTGAGCTTTTTGCTGCATTACAGCCCTTCATTAAAATAATTCTCTTTATTTTTTAAGTTTTCAGAGCATTTTGTTAATGGCATGTGTGTAACACAGAAACCTTAAGTGTATTTTTATTTTTCATTGTTCTTGTTCTAAATTTCATGAATGCAACTGTTAATTTTAACCTACATTTTTACACAACAGTAATCACACGTTTGGCCACCATCACGACTGTTGCATGAAACTGGGGTTACCGTATTCATTTTCGTGTCTGCAGCCCTCCTAAGGCTAACACATGGACAATTGAATGCTTGCTCAGAAAATGGCAGAAAGAATAAAGGAGTCCCAATAAAGATTTACACAATGCTGGGTTATTTTAAGAAAGTCACAACACATGTTTAACTGTGACCCAAATAATCTCTGCACCCCAAATGCCTAGTAAAACAGGAACTGTTACTCTTTGTGAGGAAACTATACTGATAGGATTTAGGAGATAAAGATCATTTTTTTGTTTTTCTTTTCATACCACATATATTACCCAAACTGACAATGTAACAATAGTGACATTTTTAAAGAAATATCACCCTGCAAAATTGCGTTTCCTAAAAAGAAACAAGAACCCATAATGGGCCTATGCTAATATGCACGCTAAAAAGAAACTTCTGTTTTGCGTCAAGACATTCTCAACTCAGTATGTGTGACCACATAAGGAATCCAATTACAATATGCCCCTTTTGCTGCCCTAGTGTAAATAAAGATTAGCCTTGCATGTTGATATAATAGTTGTGCTGTATTCGGAGAAGGAAAACATGTGTTTCTTTTTAAGATGAATTCCAACAATACAGCTCTATGCTTCCTGACTGACCTACTGGCAAGAAAAAAACAAACTGATAAATGCCGTCAGAAAAGTTTAACAAATGAAACTCTGCAAGCTGCAATTTCACATTAAAATAAATGTATAGTGTGCCACCGACCACATCGTAACAGTGATGCAGTATTGTTTTCATTATTCTATGCGGCTTACACACAAGAAACATTGACTGGGTTTTCCTTTCATGTGAATGTTTGTTTTGCTGAAGCCTCGCTGTACTTTGTTGTTGGTATTTGGGATGCTCTGAATATCTGAAAAGGGGCTTCACATACTTGCCAGAACTCTATTTTCAAAGGCTACCGCATTGGACAACTTTACATTCATTGCAATAACTTAAAAAGATGTGAGCGAACGTAAATAATAAAAAGTGATTTATTTAGCAGGTCTGCTGTCATCATTATTTTATTGGCAATAAGGACCAACCTTATTATCCTCAGGGGCCTCTCTGGAGGAATGAGCCAAAACAATTATCAGAGCCCCTGATAATTGAATTGAGCCAATTGAGAAGAGAGTATGAAGTTACTTTTGCTTCTCTAGTAGCATACATGCAGTCATGGCTGAATGTCAAAAAAAAAAATGTATGTTTGGAATAGCCGGTCATGTAAATGCAACAGGATTTATTATTATTTTTAAGTTAAGTTGCAATGTATGAGGTAGCAGTCATTTTCACTACAAGGAGCACCTGGAAGCTCCATATGATTTTTATTTAATTAATTTTTTAAAACTTTGTTTGCAGGGTATAGGCACATGTGTGCCAAATCCTCACTGATTAACAGCAATTCCCTGTTGAAAATAGTTCACGTATCAGTTCCAGTGTTTCAAATAAGAGTGCTAACCAAGTGTTTAAAATCTATTTTTTTTACATCTTATTAGCGCTAGCAAATTAAATCACCTTTTTTTGCTACACAAGATCTTTTGGTTCTTTGCTTGTATTTTTTTCTACTTTAATTTGGAATATGCAGATGTTACAAAGACAATGCAACGGATCAAGTTGCAAGTGTTTCTTGTATTGCAGTTTAAACTCAATCCAATAGCCTGTGACGTACAGAAAAGGTACCAGGATGCAGCAGTCTATCTACTGTGTTATTTGAAATATCTGCATATCATAAATTAATATAAAAAAAACCAAGTGTGGAACCAAAACACACTCAGCACAATAACAGGCAGACCAGCAAGACTATTAATAGGAAAGATTTTAAAACATTGGTTTGCACTCTTTTAAATGAAAAAAAAAAAGACGATCCACGTTTTTCATTTCTATTTTACTTCCTGAGTTTTAAGAGAGCTTGGAAACAACATGTCTACATTACAGCAGCCTATTACAGCAGTAGCAGCAGTACACACATTTGAAAAAAAAAAACAACTGAGGTGAAATGAGTCTGAATTACAAAGGCTCTAAAATACTCCGAATGACTATTGGGCACCACTATCAGCAGTATCAAGACCTACTTTCCCTGTGAAGCACTACGGAACTGGGAAACAGACACCTCACCAGGACTGCGGACAGGAAGGATATTTCCCACTGCAAATCACACAAAATATCTCTTTTTAAACTTTATCAGTTCATCAGAAATAACAGTACCCACACACTCAAAGACCAGTTGACTCGACAGTGTTCCTTTGTGTAATACAGGTATGATTAAAAAAAAAAAGTAATTTGAATTTGAAGCTTTGTTTTCCTGTATGACCAATTTCCAGAATATATAATTCACTATCTAGAAACTACATTCAATTTTAGAAAGTTGTTCTCTGTGTAACTGAATTTGTCTAAGGTTGGCACAGGCACCAGAAAACCAAGGTACCCTTCCCAGAAGTATCCAAAACCTGAACAGTCAATTATACTGGAATTCTCATCTTACAACATTAGAATTCTGCTGCAGCGTGGGTTGAAATTAGTTGTCTTGTAGTTTGTAATACTTAAAAAAAGCATAATTGGGTCCAGATTTCCTTTCTTTTCCTGGCTTTAAAGGGAAAAGAAAGGAAAAAAATGCTACACAGTCCTTCCTTATATATTGAATTTAAATTGGTCTCTAGGGTCTAGTAAGTGCCTTGGTCACGTGTCCCTCAAAATCTATTCATCAGTACGTCACAGTTAGTATCAACCACTATAAAGGAAGCAGAACAGTGAGCAACGCTTGGTTGAGCCTACTTCAGAATTCAGTTATTTTTCAGATTAACTTACAAAGTTCAAAAGTTGTTTTTTTCTACAGTATAGAGAGGAATATTACACTGTACTGGGTGTGCCTAATTTAGGAAGATGCTGAGCTTGGAGTCAACCAATCTTCCAGTGTCCACACAGGACTGAGATACATTTCAACTAGCCAACGGTATCTTGTATTTTAAAGACCCATGGTTTTTTAGCTGTTAACCTATCAAGCATCACTTTCTTTCATTCAAAGTCTAATGAGAATGATTTTCACTATCCATTACTAATTGTTTTTGATTTGTCATTTTAAATCATGTTTTAAGAATTAAACAGATAAAAGGGATTTGATGTCTTTCTTGCAGTAAATTCTTTACTCTCAAAAGGGATGTTCCTATTTGTTTCCCCACTTTAGAACATATTATAGCATCAATTTGGAGGAAATAAACTGCAAATGACTTTATAACGACCACATTTTGACTCAAACCTACTTGTTTCTTCAGTACAGTTTCAGATAGATATACAAAGAAAAATAATCTCAATAAAAAAACATGTTAAATTAAGATTGACTTCCAAAAGTAAAATCAGTTATTGTGTCTATGAATCACAAAAATAGGCTTGTCCATCACACATAGCATATAAATTAACCAGTGTATTGTTATACATTCAATTTTAGCAGAAGTTTTTTTTTAATAGAATGTAATACAGGGTACATCTAACAATCAATCAATCAATCTATTTTATATAGCGCCTTTCATAGTAGTCTTCTTTCATGGAATATGCCACTGATAAATCAATCTCAAATATTTTATAATTGCTTTGAATATGTAGCCTATTTAGTAAAAATTTGTTTGCCAAACCATATGAAATCTATATGAAAAACAAAACAAAAAACACTCCTACATTATACAAAACAGTTATAATTGCAGGGTACCTTAAATCAAATTAAGTAGTCTGGCAACAGTTAGACAATGACCTAATAAACCAGATATCTTCAAAAACTAAAATAAAAAACAATATATCTTTGCAGTTCAGATGTGCAGATATCTAATTACCCTTTTTTTCACAGCCAGCATCTCTCTTCATTGCCAGCCTAAAAATAGTAGGTACGTTTGAGGCTAGGAAGAACAAAATTAATTTTGCAATATTCATACACTTGTAACATCTCATCAGCAGAATGGTTATTTCACGCAAATGTTTTCCTTTTATTTAGACTATGAGAACAATTCAATTAACTTTTAAACTTTTAACTGCAAAAAATAAATAAATAAACAGACAAAAAAATAAGCGTTAGTTGATTACTGACAACCGGTTACAGTGCACAAGCAGTAAAAACAAAAAGGGTGTTACAACTCTGTGAATTAATCAGCCAGCATAAACACTGTACACCATAAACGATGTGGTACTGTATAATAGGAATTTCAAGGGATAATTACTACAATACAAACTGCATGAGAACAGCACAGTACCACTTTACTTACCTCATGGACTGTTCCACAATCTAATGTATCCAGCATTTCCAGCCTTTAAAATATTTAACAATTTCTGCCAACCCCAAACCCCCAATTTCCAACTCCACTGGTCTCAAGTGATAACTCTGCTCACTTCCATCATTGGAACTGACTTCTGGAAAGCATGTGCACATACACAATACATGATGCACACAAGCTGCTGATTACTGACTACATAACATGTATACACAGCAGGCTTAGATTTTTAAACATGTATAGTAAGAAATCATCAGAGAGTAGATGCTGCAATGCTGTCTGGCTTCTGATCAATATTAACATAATGACAACAGAGCAGCACCTCATACTATTCTAGTTAATTACATTGTCCCAAGTGAATTTAAGAAATACCACAGCGTAAGAAATAGTACATGCAGTATTGTTACATCCACTAGGGGCAGAATGTTGGATTGGGGCAGATTATGGTTACACTGTGGTACCTGAAGAGTTTAGACATGATTCTGAGAGCCATGGTCTTGTAGCCACAGGGATGCTTTATATCGAATGAATTGCTAAATGTCCACAGCAACACATTTCTTTAATACAGTTTCACCCTTCCCCCACCCCCTTCTCCCCCAGCCAAGTTACACTGAATGTTTTAAGTTTAGGTGGTGAATTTAACTGGATGAGAAATACCACTACCAACTTCAAGATGGAACCCATATTTAAGTAGACTTTTATTTGACATTTTATATGTTACAGGGACTTCACATTTCAACACATGCAAATCTATTAATACTGAACTGCAGATTTTTGTGCAATGTTGAAATGTCACCACATAAAATTAAGAAACATGGCAAAGATTAAAATTACTAATGACGACACAGACTACAAATGGAAATGCCAGCCGACTTTTACATTTCAAGGTTCACATTTATAAGTTCTATTACATTTTTTTCTTTACCAAAATATGGCATAGAAAATAAAACTGGATTAGTGAAAACTTTAATCTGTCTTTGTATGTAAACCTCTGTACTACAGAAAAAGTTCTGCTTGGGTCCAGAGGTCATGCTTTGATATCCTGCAATTTATAAATACATGCAAATGATTAATCTGCAGTACAAATTCTACTGAGTATGGGTACATAATTACATGCAAAAAACCCACTCAAACATAATAGAAAAAAAAAAGCTGGTAATGCTGATGTTTGTATTGGAAAGCCCTTCAAACAAGCTTTAAAATTATACTAACATTATTTGTGCAGATCATCACCCACAATGGTTTTGCATAGTTATGTAGCTTTTTTTCCAGGGATAATGGAAGGGGCAGGCTGTTTGGTCCAGTGGTTAAAGAAAAGGGCTTGTAACCAGTAGGTTCCCGGTTCAAATCCCACCTCAGCCACTGACTCACTGTATGACCCTGAGCAAGTCACTTAACCTCCTTGTGCTCCGTCTTTCAGGTGAGACTTAATTGTAAGTGACTCTGCAGCTGATGCATAGTTCACACACCCTAGTCTCTGTAAGTCGCCTTGGATAGAGGCATCTGCTAAATAAACAAATAATAAGGGGCAGCCAACAAATAATAATTTGCATCAGAGATATGTAAATATATGTTGCATTGTTGTAAAAAAAAAAAAAAAAAAAAAATTAATTTAACAAATATCAAACACATTTCCAGATAAATGATTAATATGTTTAGTGATATTGAGGCGACTATGGGGCACACACTCTTCTATTGTCCACTGATGCTAGCAATAATAAACAGGCAGATCACTACAGGAGCTGATTAACTGGCCTGTTAAATATATAAAACAATACAAACACAAAATGTTGGGAACTTAACTCCTGCAGAATGGCTGACCACCCCTACAAACATTTATTTTACCTGTAGGCATGACTCCTCAACCATTGTATTGTTCAACTACAATACTGTATACTACCTCAGGCCTGTGTTACTGCCCCTACCGTGTTTCGATTAGGTAGACCGTATAGACCTCCTGCATGTTCACGGCATTCTTCCCTGTTCTTTTCTCTGTCTCTGAAACACTGATCTCCATTTTCTTCAGCAGAGGCACCCCTTCTTCCATCATCTATTGTTATAACACAAAAAGATGATGACAACTTTTCATTACACACATACATAAATAAAACAATTAGCACAGGGCTGTCTCCTTTCTGCAGCTGTAACACAGCTAGAGAATGCAATTGCAATACCTGCAGTGCATTTTTACCCTCCATGTTTTCAATCATGCTATTGTTGCTCTAATGATTATTTTTATTTTAATCATTGCTCTCTATTGTTTAATCTAACTGGCTTCCTTCCATCCATCTTGCTTGCATGGCTGTGCTTTGCTCGGTTCTTCAGAAATTATGCCTTATTGGGACCTTTCAACATTGTTAATGTCATCTTCTTCGCAGTGTACGGTCGACAGTCAATACATCACATGATTTATGAAACACCAGTGAGACAATGTGCAATTGTTTATTAATTTATTTATTAAATAAAACGTTTGCAATACATGTATTTTTTGGAAACTCCCCGAGAAACGAGTCTGTATATTTGAACGTATGCAAATAAAAACTTCCTCATTTGTATTCTATTCACACTAACGAACATTAAAAGCATTTAAAATGAAGTCGTCTGTTGTTACACACTCGGTGAAACAATGTAAAGAAACTATATTTTATGCAGTCGAAAAAAATCTATATAAAACAATAAAGCTTTACCACCACTTATATATTATGCCCAGTTTGGTGTTAAAATAAATATATACTATCTAACCTAATTTCTGCTTAAAAACTGGATGACCGGGTGTCACACGGAGAGTGGGCAGTCTACACATCATTACTTAATACAGTACAAGCTTGCACAACACAGAATGCTTAAAATACTAATTTATAATCTACCTGAATGTAATTTATATTATAATATTTCATTATAATTATTTAATTAAGACATGCTTGTAAAAAGTATAGGATAAAAAAAATAAAAAAATTCTCAAGGCTAAAATAAAACTGCGAAATTGTGTTTTATATATCCAATCATTTTAATAAGTAGTAGTCGCTCATAAAATCAAAGTTAAACAATATTACTGCGATACAATTGTACATATCCCTACAAAAATGTAACGGAAACCCCCAGTGTGAGGTGTATAGTCCCACCACAACTTTGCCCGAGTAGCTCCAGCTGCAGCTATGTGCAACAGCGGTGACTGGGGTAAGGCCTGTTCTGATGTACGGTACAGTCAGTATCTCATAAGGTTTTTACGATAACTGACCTCCGGTATTTCTCACGGTTTTGCTAAAACAGCTGTATCCAGTTACCGTGTTGTTTGTGTTGTTGTGTAGGTCAGCAGCGGCAAAGTCGGTATTTCCGACCACTGCTACATCTTCACTCGTAGAATCCGCCATCCTCTCCAGTATTTCGCTACCTCGCATGCGCACTGACTAACACCTCTCGTCACAGCCACTACAGTATTTTACATTACAAGTTTGTTGAGCTCTGGCTGGATCACAAACCGAGCAACGCAGAATACAGTTAACTACTTGGTGGTTGCCACGTACAAAGCGAAGTCGGTCCCATAAAAGTTTGTTACACGTACACAATAACGGAGTATCGTATTGCCAACTCGTTTTATTTGATGCTTTTAGTAAGTAATTGTATGATAATTTTACATGATTTACATTTCTTTAACCTATATATATATATATATATATATATATATATATATATATATATATATATATATATATATATATGATTTAATGATGGTATTAAAAATACATTAAATGCACTGTATTTTGCACGTTTATTTAAACCCGTTCGGACATAATAAAAATCTGCGTGTCCCACACGGCCATGCTGTGGCTTTAGCATTGGCACGGCTAGGCACAATAACAATTGTGGCTCTCCTTACAAGAACGAAGTGTTTTACTTCATTTTAATGCAGCTCGTTTTTTTTAAAGAACTGCGGTATTAATGCAGTAATTGTACTCTGTTATCCCGTCGTTGAACGGTATTATTACAATACTATTACAATTGTATCATTTCATTGTGCAGTACATGGTCTAATAATAATGAATGCAGTTTGTGTTCCGCTACAGCCACTGCATTAATACAGTAATGGTGGTGTTTTACCACTTAGTGCTGTACATTGTTTAGTCTTAAACACACGTTATTGTGTTTATCATAATCTAGAGGGTTATGGCTGTCTGTTTGTCTTTCAAATGTAACTTTACCAGAATCCCTTAGTAAAAAGAAAAGAAAAGAAAAAAGGAAACCATGTCAAAACCATCAACCTCATCATGAACAACACTGAATGTAAAATGCTATGTGCATAGCCAGGAGTTTGTGGGAGTGAGTTAGTGGTCCACTTTACTGATTTCAGTCAGTGTAGCTTTTACTTGTAAGTGTGACATTCAGTACGGTATGTTGTGCAATTTTCCGAAGTACAATAGCTTTTAAACATTTTTTTTTTTTTTTTTTTTTTTACAGTTCTGTAACAGTGCACTGCACTTTTGCCTTTCTAAATCTAGCTATCTTGGTTTCCTGTTTATACCAAACAAAGTCATGGCCATTTGCTGATCCAATTACCAAAGTTTATGGATTTAAATAAAATATGTTTGCAGTTTACTGCCAAGCACACCCTCCCTTTTCCCTTTCAATTATAGTTTAATTTCTTTTATCAAATGTGGGATCACTTAAAGGAGAAAAAAATAACTGCTTCTCTCTTTGCTTAAAATGATTAAGGGGGACATGATCCTGGATTAGTTCCAAATACAATGCTCTGTTTTGTGGTAGAATACTGGACAGAGATTCGACGTGGTTCTTTTTATTGTGGATTGCTCAGACTAGATTACAGTGTTTTGTGATATCAGGGATGGCTGCTTAATCCGGTTCATATTTTTTTTTTTGCCATTGTGAATCAGAATGTGGATTTCATATGAAATCGAATCAAACGTTGCGCTATGTAAATGACAGTGCTTTACAGTATATGACAAACGCGCGGACAAAATAATATTAATGAAGCAAAAAACCCCGTTCTGAATGACTGAAAGTGCTGTTAATTTAAATGAGCCAACAATAAAGGCTACCGTTTTAAAATGAATCTCAGTGTTGTATTCTAATATGTCAGTTAACAATTGTGCTTAAACTAAAAACAACATATCATCTGCAGTAAGATATTGCACATCACTAGTGAGACTAAATGTGTGGTAATGGATATTATTATCATAAGCATTAACATTATAGTTTTAGAAATACATTTAATGAAACCTGTTCTATTGTTTTATACTTATTTGTACCAGCCATTTAGTCTGACGTTACCAGTCCTTTGCATGAAACACAGCCTGTGCTTTGTTGTTGTTAATAAGCAGATGGATATTCTCTGAAAAGGCAGATCGGCAGTGTTTTCCCGTTTTTCTGTGCTTGTGTGTGGAGCGAGTTTGAGTTTTTGTTTGATATACGATGATGTTAATAAACTCCAGTTCCTGGGCGGCCCCCTATCCCCATCCTCCCCCCCCACAGCTGGCTCTTAAACAGCTGGATCCGCCCACACTGAACCACAGCCAAGAAACCCCAAACCCAAGAAACTCCGCTAGAATGAATCTATCTTTAATAAATGTTCATATTTCTCCGTTTCATATGCACGGAGAGGAGCTGTGATCCGCGGATCTTGAGGGTTTGATCTTTGGTTATTGCTACCAAGAGGATGGGGTGCTGGGCTTGCTCAAGTGTGACATCTGTGCTGTTCCTTTCTTTCAGTGAGTATAGGGGCTTCCTTTCTATCACTAAAAGTTTTTAAAGGAGGTATTGGAAGTTTTTATTTCTTGGGGAGAATTGTCTCATACCAGGTAAGAGTGAATGTGAAGTGTTTTTTTTTTTCTTTAAGATAAAAAAATCACAAGACTAGACCCATTTAACCATTACAGTACTGGTTGCACTGTGCAAGGTTTTTATAAATGTATTACGGTATTTGGATATATTATGATGGTTACAATATGCAATATATATATATATATATATATATATATATATATATATATATATATATATATATATATATATATATATATAGCTGGTAAAAAAATCATTGATGGGATTTATACCCAATCAAATAAATGAATAAATACAAAAGTGATTACAATCCTGTGTATTTATAACCCAGATTTTAATAACGCCTTAATAAAGTCGGCCCTTAGCCTTCTATATTAAGTGGAGACTTAAGTTTCACAGTGTTTTTTTCTGTCTTGTTAGAATAAGACTTTTAGATGCGTCATGGTCCACCTTTAAGGCACCAGTTTTAATCTTTAAAATTTGACATGCATGGTATATGGAAAAATGATCTATAATTCTGGGGCAATCAGGGGTTAAATATGTCAGCTCTGCATAAAAGATAGCATTCTGCAAGTATACCACCCATAACGGAAGGTTACAATCTAACATTAACTTTACATCTGTTAAAACCGTGACTTTGTGGCGTCAATGGGGAATAACGGGTTTTAACACTGGAATAATTGCGCCCCCCTTTCTCTTCTGCTGAGGTTCTGTTGACTCTGTAAGACAATGCTGTGCACGTAGTTGCTGCTCCTTCCTACCGAATCACATCATGTGTAGTACTTCCGTGCGACCCACAGAAAGGTATGCAACACTTTATCTAGGTTTTGCACATCCTTATAAAGGTTAAAAAAAAAAAAAAAAAACTGAAACACCAAAAGATTCTGAACACAATTATATCCTACAGTGTTACCACTGTATTCATGTGCAGTATTTGCAGTTTTCGCATGCTTTTCCCTTGGTTATACGATGCATTTACCATAGTTTACCGTGGTTTGCCCTATTTATTAATTTGCTTTACAATACCTCGTTATTCTTTACAATGTGTAGCTATGATTTACCACGTGCTCACTTCATTACTCCTTGTTAAGTGTTTGCTATGGTAAACCTTTATAAGGGAAGTGCAAATAATAACAATAAAACAGACACCAGTCCAGATTTCTTAGTCAGGATGTTATTCTGCGTGCTTCAGATTTAGGTCAGGATGACCCACTACTCACACCTAAACTGTGCAATCTATACCCTTGGTGTGTGATATGTATGTTACAAACGTACCTCGTTTTTTGTACATTAATCTGTGGAGCCCAACATGTTATGTTGGTGCAATACTATATGTTAGTGGATAGGGCTCTTGTTATCTAAATAAAAGTGTCTGTGTGATCCTATAATGATCTGTAGCCATGATTGCATGCATCTGTTAACAACTAAACCCTGGTTAGGTTTAGGTAGGATCAGCCCAATCTGAGGGAATCGTATCTGGCATTGCATGCCCGCTTCTCATTTCCCGTTCCTCTATCGTCCCACATATTGCTTGTAAACAAACTCCACCAGAGCTGAGCTCTCCAGATGGAGCAGTAAGCCCTGCTGTTGAAAGCCGTCTCATTGTCGCCGTAACACATAGATTTTTTGGCAGCACTTAAAATATACCTTATTTCAAATGTTATTCCTGGCAGGGGATGATGTTTATAAAAGGATTAATGCTCCTACAGTGTATAAACATTTTTGAGTATATAGGAAAGGCAATTGAAAGCATCATTACAAACCTTTTAGTTAAACTGTTAAGCTTGTGCAGAAAGTGCTGGTGTTGCATTTCCTATCCACCCTCTGCCAAGCCTCCCAATTTGGAAGGCGGTCACTAGCCCAGGTGTCCCCATTGAATGGTGGCCCTAATTACACCCAAGCACAGATAGTTTAAAGAGGTATTTCCTGTTGGAAAATTCCATTACAGATGTCAAGTTCCTGCTGTAACAGCCATGCTTTCGTGCACGCTGCATCTTGTTTATTATGTACTCATCCACACAAAAAAAAAAACTTTTTTTTTTTTTTTTAACAAATGATGCCAAAAGTAATTTTTCGGTTGGAATGTAACGGTTTGACTTTCCTTTCCACTATCCACTTAGACACAAAGCGCTAGCACTCACGAGCTGCTGATACATACTGCTATAGCAGGTGTTTAAAAACACTGTTCTCTTCTTAGAACTTAGTTTAAAAGTTCATGAATGGATGAATTGTGGTACATTCATAAATGTTCATATATATATATATATTTTTAAGTTTGTGTGCAACTGAGCCTGCTTAAATTACTTTTATTGACTTAAGATGAAAAATCACATCTCTTTATTTGGCGAGTAACATTGGAATGAAAGTAATTAAAAACATGTTGTTTTCCAAGGCAAAGGGATCTATTTTAATGATCTAAAACAAGGGGACCTGTATGCTGCCATCCTTAACTCTATAGTAACCCAGCTGGGGTTTTCACCCAGGGATAATTTATTGGCTCACTTATGAACATTTCTAAAAAATACAGTGAAAACAGGTCCTCAGAAAGTTAGCTTTATAAATTGTGGTATTAGGATCAGCCACCGTTTAGACCATTAAAACAGACCACAATGTGTGACCTCAAACAGCACAACATACGAGGAACACTGCATGTGAGCTGGGTAGGAAAGCATGCAGCCTCCTACATACAACAGAGATATTGCACCAAGCAAACAGGATCTGTTTATTCCCTTATGTCAGACTCTCAGGGGACATGCATTTAGCAATTGCTAGCAATGAGGTGGAACAGACTGTCTAGAGTGGGGGTGGGCAATTCCAGCCCACTTTTTATTCCAACTGTACCCTAAATTACTTAATTGGACCAATTAAGTGCTTATTAGAAGCTTAATTGGTCAGTTGGAACAAACACCAAGAGGGACACCGGCCCTCCAGGACCGGAATTGCCCACCCCTGGTCTAGAGGCTATCCTGCAACATATGTCCTAGATTTGTTTTCATTCAATTGATGCACAGATATTGTCAGCAAGATTAGCGAAAGTGCACAGAAGTACATTCTCACAGCATTATGAGCCACACATGCGGTTACACTTCCCATGTTGTTGCTTGTAGTATTCTACAAGTTGTCCAATCATATGATATGTACATTTTCTGATCTGCCATGTTAAACAGACATACCAGTACTTCATAACCCCCCTCCCTTAATGTAATTGGGATGAGCACCAAATAAACAATATTATGGTTTATTTTCTTTGCTTTTAAATTGTAACTGCAGTTTACTTTTACATAGAAATTAGGTGGCTGGATGTGGTAATTGCAGTATGCTTTTGCAGGTCTAATCCAAATGTATTAGTTATCGACCTTTAAGGTTAAAACTAATTTCCTTAAAATCTTGTCTTAAGAACCATAGTTGACCTTTTAAGAAGTGATCGTTAAAAAATCCTTAACAACAAGCACACATTACAAAGTAAAGCCGGAACTCAGATAATACAAGGCAAGCTAAGTTCCATGACTCGCATCTCCCACCAAGTATCTGATTCAGTCAGTAGTCCTCTTCATGCAATGAAAAAAGCATTAGGAACTTCATCTATTACAAACGACTTCTTTGAGAAGGTTAAAAATGCTGACGAGGACGACAGCAACAGTGTATCGGCTACGACTGTGGACACAAACACAAAGGAAGCCACTGACACACAGACACGTAAAGTAAAGCATTCTGACAAGACGGAGAAAGACACTTTGTGGAAACACTTGTAGAAATTAGATACATGCATTGCCTGTTACGTGTGTTACCAGAAGTTCAGTATACAAATAAAATGTGAATTTTTATAATAATTCTTGTTTAGGAAAATCTATATCTGGTACCTTGACATTCAGGAGTACACCACTGCACATAACAGCTCATAAAGCTCTGGTAGGGGTTTCTTTTCTAGACATGAATTCTAAGCAAAACGTTACTTTGCCTTGCCCTGGTCAGCATCACTAATGGGACACTTCGCACAAACCTGATTAGTCTGAAAGGAAACAAAGGTGGACCCACATCAGCAGTCTCCTTGCAGGCAGGCCCAAGTCGAAATTCTCCGCAAACCCTCACTGACTAACTGAACTTTTTTACTTGGCTCATGCAGGCACTTATGGATCTCATTTATTTTTGGAACAGTAACTGCTGATTTTAATTAGTTTTAAGTTTTTGCTTATCCAGCTTTTTTTTTTTTTTTTTTTTGAAGTTTATATTTTGATGTTTAGCATTTGGTAACATCTGGAACCTCTTTATGTATGGATGTGTACTGTTTCTTTTAATGTTTGTGCAGCTTTATTAGATCACTGCAGTTTTCATATGAAAGGGATTCATCTGGGTTTAATTCGAATTAATACGGGTGATGTGGCAGCCAAACCCTATCTTCGGACCCCTGGGATTTCAGACAGAGAGAGCACATCTCTGCATCTCTAAACAAAGACGACTTTGTCCCCTTGTCAAGCCACAAACCTCTGGATCTTTAAGCATAATTTCTGGTTAAGTCCTCGTTTCAAGCCAAGCTTTCCACTAAGAAAATAATACAGAGAAAAAAAGACATTAATGTCAGTTCTGTCATGTATACATCGTGTGATATGAAGGAAGGATTTTTTCCCCAGAAACAAAACTTTAGAGATTGAATCTGGCAACTTTACTGTATAAGGAAGTGATCTAATTACATACATATTTCATTTTGGTATGGAAGCCATAGTGTGTATTTAGTTTTTGATACATGTAAACAGCCTGGCTAATTTATAAGGACCTGCACCCAATATCAGGTTAGGCGACAGTTTGCCCTGAGCTGCTGAAAGGGGTCTCAAGGGATATGTTTTCCACAATTGGTGCAGAGAGGTAGGGAGAGTCGTTTAAGTTTATCCCAAGCATGCTCTATTGGATGTTTATACTGCTGCTGCAAACCCATGCCATGTCACATGTTCAACCTAATATGCATCAGGGTCATACAAAATCCAGTCAGGTAGACATGTCTTAATAAAGTGGCCAAGCAGTGAATGTGCTAGACTACTGGGGGTTGGAAGAAATTTGTATTCCTGTAACCTATAACCTATGACTTTAACTTTGACTTTATTTATATTATAATAAGGAAAGCATTCATTCATTCATAAATGCTGTGGCTCCTAAAAAAAGTAACATACATCCCTAAAAGTGCTTTCTAAGCTGTGAGCCCTTCAGTTTGAGAGTTGGTGACTTAAGCATAAACCACGTGTTCCCATGGAATCCTGTTGAGAGCTAAAACTATATATTGGCAGGACGCATTCTGAGAGGCATATCACATTTCCAATTAGATTCTTTGTGTATATATACTATATTTAAACAAGGGTCCTTATTGCATCTATTTCTTTCAGTATCAGCAACACAACACATTATCTTAAAAAGAGCAAATCAGCCGTCTCAAACAAACTGCAGTACCACCAGCGTCATCTACAGTTGATAAACCCCTTAGTGGCTGCCTATCATCCATTCAGCCAAATAATATAGAGTACATTCCATTTGATCAAAATGTCAATAAAGTACAGGCATGACTCTAAACCCTGTTACATTTGAAAAGTATTGTAGCTCTTTAAAATAGAGTTATGAAAGCACGTTCACTGCTTCGTTGTTTCTGTGAGTCTGGAAGTTAATTGAATGCATGCAGCTCGCAAGCCTGTTCAAAAGGCTAGAATCAATCTTGATTAGGAGCAAGACAGGTACTGAGCAACACTGAGAAACACAGATCTGGCATTGTTACAGCGTGTGGAAGAACAGCGCTGGCAGACAAGAGCACAAAGGAACGAATCCAGATTAAAACCGCAGCTCCAGCGAAGTTGATAAGTTGCTCCTACTCCTTTTGGGAGGAAGTCAAGGTTTTGGCTGCTTTTTTAACAGTACAAACTCAAGACCAAAATCTGTGCAAGATACATTCATGAGGTCTAGGTCTAGATGGAAAAAAGCAATGGTGACGTCCCTCAGGTGTTCAGGTTAAAGGAAGCCACTTTTCTTATGATCCACATATTATGAGTGCTTCATTTTAAAACTATGTGTCTTTGGGGTACAGTCTGAAGGACATTGTCCGAATAAAACACACACAGGTAGGTATTCCTCCAACAAGGGTTCACTATCATATATATATATATATATATATATATATATATATATATATATATTATATGATAGTGTAGCTAATGGATCTACCCCTTCTGCTATAATTACTGCATTGCCAATGTGCACAACCAAACCATACACCTGTCTCTAACGATTACATACAAAGCTCCAAAATACTGTACTCCAAAGTAAAAGACTGCAAACTCATCACTCCAGCATCAATTACTAGCATTTGCAGGTGACAAAGAGTAAATACCAGCTGAAACCTGTTTATAGTACAATTGGAAGTCCTGCAAATAATGTGTTGCAGAAATCACAGACAGAGCCGAGCAAACGTGTGAATCATGACAAGAACTCACATGAGGGATTAATTGAGCTGTTTTTTGTGCCAAAAAACTCCATTACAAAACCAGAACCTGCAGTCGAGGTGGATGCCCAAAGCGGCTGAACAAAAAAGAAACCACTGGATAAATAAATAGGACTGCGTTTGTGCATTGAGTCATAATCTGCTGCTTGACCTTGGGGTCATAGCTAGCATGTTAACTCATGAGAACCATAATCCTCTGTGGCGTGAGGATATAAATCCCTGTATTGGATACTGTGTCGTAAAAGTTTATTAAAAGAATCAATCCCTACAAAACCCTTCAAAGACGAATGTTGAGTGAATTGGGTCTATATTGCATTAAACTGATTAAAAAAAAAAAAAAAAAAGCCTTAATCATATCAAGGCTATTTTCATCAACCAGAGTAATAATGTTCCCAGCTGTGTGGACACCAAGCAAGAAGTGATTATCAATGGGGGCTCCCGAGTGGCGTATCCAGTAAAAGCACTCGCTAGAGTGCAGGATGCGCTCTATAGCCTGGACGTCGCCGGTTCGAGTCCAGGCTATTCCACAGCCGACTGTGGACGGGAGCTACCAGGGGGCGGCGCTCAATTGGCTGAGCGACGTCCGGGGGGATGGAGGGTGGCTTAGTTCGGCCAGGGTGTCCTCGGCTCACCGCGCACCAGCGACCCCTGTAGTCTGGCCGGGCGCCTGCGGGCTTGCCTGTAAGCTGCCCAGAGCTGCGTTGTCTGAGGCGGCTGCACGGTGAGTCTGCAGTGTAAAGAAGCGGGCGGCTGACGGCACACGCTTCGGAGGACAGCGTGTGTTCATCCTCGCCCCTCCCGAGTCAGTGCAGGGGTGGTAGCGGTGAGCTGAGCCTAAAAGTAATTGGGCATTTCAAATTGGGGAGAAAATAATAAAAAACGAATTGGCAACAACTAAATTTAAAAAAAAAAAAAAAAAAAAAAAAAAGGAAGTGATTATCAATAAACACCTAATATTCAGGAGTGCTGAAAAATCTCTGTAGACAGAACTTTCTACAAGAAGTCATTTGTGCTGAAAAATATTAATAAATAAAATAAATAATAAATTGGAGTAGCTAAATGGCTTTCTACAGAATATGTTACCTGAAAAAAAGGCTCTTCATTACACTATGCCCTGAAAGGTTGTTTTCAGATTTCTTGCTTTCTCTTTCTTACAGATATCCATGCTCTGACCCTTGCGGATTTAGTCCCTGTGAGCAATTTGTGTCAGTGGTGTGACTATTCCAGCCCGGTGTGTGAAGACAATGTGTGCTACAGTAACTGTTCCTTCAGCTCCTTCTGTGAATACCAGAAAGAAATCTGTGTGGCGATATGGTATGTGCTGTCCTTTAGAACAGAGCACTGCAGAACATCATGTTAGTGCAGTGTAGTGACAGCATGCTAAAACAAAGGTAAACACATTTCAGCTCTGTACAACACACACAGGCTGTGGCCCATCCTTCCCTGTTTCTCAACTTGTCTTCCGAAAGAAAACTGCAGTTGGTGTTGCTACAGTTGGTATACACATTGAATTACAGCACTTTGTGAAACCTCACTCAGGCGAGGGAAATTGAGCCAGTTGGCTTCATAAAAACATTGCTGGGAAAAGCAAATGGAAAGCTGGCAGTTCAGATTAGAAACTCCTCTCCCACACATAATAAAAATACAAAACCATCACAGAAAGGGCTTGGACCTGGTGGAGGGAATTCAGTTCTGTCTGTCGATGAGTAAGAAAGAAGGGAATCGAATCTAATACTTGATTTATTTTTTTAAAACATTTACAGGAATTAATATTTAACAATTTGCCAGTGGTTACTTAAATGTGTCAAAGAAAATTGGCATAACACTAAACAGATCATTCATTGTGGCTCCCAGTGGTTCTCCTATTAAGGACACTACCATGTGAAGTGTCATGTTGGGAGCTTGCTGGTTTGAATCCAGGTTGCGCTGAGTTGCTGATCTTGGCTGGGGGCCCACAGGAAGCACTGCATTAGCCTCCTGCAGGTTACTATGGAGCGATCATCTCCTTGTGTTTCAGTAACCCTTAGTGGTCAAGACCAGACAGAGACCAGACAATATAGGGCTTGGACGAGCATCCTCCTTTAATTCTTACTTCGTGGCTCAGTCAGGTGGGTTTTATTGTGTCTGTTTGCATTTCTTTCAGGAAGCAGGACAACAAGAGTATTAGTGTCAGGACCATGTGCCATGACCCTCAGCTCCCAGTGGAGAACGCGATGGTTCCCAATTACACCACCAGAGAGTGCCTAATGGTGCAGCAGCCATCAGAGGAGGGAGCGCTTTACATATGCGGGTGTATGGGTGAACAGGAGTGCAATGACAAGCTGATATTCGAAAAGGACGACAACGGTGAGAGATATTCAAAAGACGTGTAGCATCTCCTTTGAAAATGCCTTGGTCACTGTGTTACTGCAAACATTAGCTTAGAACTGCTCCTCCAAACAATTTGTTCAGTTGTTAAGATGCTGGGGTGGCAAACAAGCAAGCAAGGTACGATGGGTGCATAGGTTACCTCCCGCTGTCAAACCACATGTCTGTATTTGGAATATTCCTGCCCGTGGGACCACTTGCATCTTTTTTTCCACCAATCCATGACATAGCATTGAAACGATGCCCAGCTGGTGTACCTGATATCTCAACATCTCAATAACGTTCCTGTAATCATCTTGCCTATTTGTAAGAAAAAAAAGGATACCCAGTAAGCTGTAGTATTGAATTCAATGCCATTGTTTAGCGGAGATACTGTATATGTGGTTTCTCAGCCAGCATTTGTATGCTGTATTTATTTTGATTGCTTTTATGACCCCCCCCCCCCCCCCCAAGTGGGAGCACTACAAAGTCATCTCAGAATGAAAGAGAACTCATAAACATTACAGGAGTGCTTTAAGTCACTACATTTTTTTTCTGGAACGAAAATGAAACACACAGTACTTTTCATTAAAAAGAGTTGAAAACAGTATTTGCTTACGATTGTAAGTCGCCCTGGATAAGGGCGTCTGCTAAGAAATAAATAATAATAATAATAATAAAAGAACATTTCAGAAGATAATTGAAATACGACGTAAATGTACTCTGGTCAGAACTACAATTTTCTCCTGGAAACAGACTTGCTGTTCAAGGATTCTTTTTTTTTTTTTTTTCTACTGCTGCCTGATTTCGTAGTGCTATGTCAGCACTGTACAGGGTAGCCAGGCTGTGCATGACCTGCCAAGAAAAATAGCTCTATTCTGTGCTTTCGTTGGTTATGCTGTTGTAAACTGATAACAATTGAATACAGCAGCACCTGTCTGCCTTTGTTGAAAGTTTTCTTGCACTTATTTCACGAAATGTTATACTTGGCAAGTGTTCCTGGAACAAATACTCAATTATTTCTATATTTAAACAGTCATACTTTTACATGCAGAGGGTTAACAATCAGAGTGTGTGTGACCACATGATTACTTCCAGTCTTTTGTCTCTGCATTTAGCCCCTGGATGGTAACTGCACTGTTAATCCTAGAGAAATGCTATGATCAGCATGTTCTTTTCTCCTTAGGCTATGCAAAGTTGCAAAGCAAAGAGGTCATTCCTGTGGCAGTGATCAGCTTGCTTCCGCCTATTCTGGTGGCCATAATGGCAACCATGGCCTTTTACTTGTACCGCACCCGACAGCAGAGGAAAGAGGCCTGGCCTGCAAAACACGCCCAACGCCAAACCCTGGACCTTCCAGAGAACAGGGACCCTGCGGAATACGATGGGAAGCTGTCTGCCATGATTGACGACAGCCACTCTGACATCTCGTCCACCTGCGCCAACAACATCAACCACAACACTGAGCTGCTGCCCATTGAGCTGGACCGCGTCGTGGGGAAAGGCCGGTTTGCAGACGTCTGGCGGGCCAGGTTGAACCACAATGCCTCGGGCCATTACGAGACTGTGGCTGTGAAGATCTTCTCTGCAGAGGAGTACCTCTCCTGGAAGAGCGAGCGCAAGATCTTCTCGGACGCCAACCTTAAGCATGAGAGCGTGTTGCAGTTCCTGACGGCCGAAGAGAGAGGCACAGGCCCGCAGAAGCAATATTGGCTCATCACGGCCTACCACAGCCTGGGCAACCTGCAGGAATACCTGACCAACCACGTGCTGAGCTGGTTGGAGCTCCACTTAATGGCGGGTTCTCTGGTGAGTGGAGTGGCCCATCTCCACAGTGACTACACTTCATGCGGCTCTTCCAAAATCCCCATTTCCCACCGGGATATCAAGAGCTCCAACATTCTTGTAAAGAGCAAAACAGAGTGTGTTCTGTGTGACTTTGGGCTGGCTTTGAGATTGGACCCTTCTCTCACTGTAGAGGACTTTGCCAACAGCGGACAGGTAAATTAATATAGGGTCACTTTTATCACAACATACTGTACAATGCAGTGAATTAGGTATTATTTCCATTTATCAGCATTAGAACATTATAGAATTATAATGTATAACCTACATTGTATTGCCATTAGTTGGTATTTAAACAGTGGTTAATCGATTACCGACACCATTTAGAAAATAAATTACGACCTAATCTGTCATTTTACTAACAGAAGAGATGCACACACACTGTTAGAGATGTTAGTTTTGTCCCCTTTAATGACTTAAACACCGGTCGTATTTAGATCCGCACCCTAGTATTTTTTAATGTTTTATTTTATTATTTATTACCTTCCAATATTATCAGTATTGTAAGGTTCCAGAATTCTGTCGAATTCGAATGTCAACAGCCAGCCAGAAAGCTGTCTTGTCTGAAGCTTCATTGGAGCCTTTCCTCCTGTCAGGTTGGCACTGCCCGGTATATGGCCCCTGAGGTTCTGGAGTCTCGTGTGAACCTGGAGGAGCTGGAGTCCTTCAAGCAGATGGATGTGTATTCCATGGCCCTGGTCCTGTGGGAAATGGCCTCTCGTTGTGATGTAATTGGAGGTGAGGGTCCTGGATACAGTAAATGCTTCATAGTAATTAAATGGGCTGTAGCTGACCTGTGGCAGCCCAGTTGGAGAGTTCACTTTTATCTTGGGCACATACAAGTATAATGCATAAGGGTACTTTTAACCTGATCCAAGGTAGTATATTCACCAAGCAGTTTTATTCTAAAATACCCTAGAGTAATAAAACAAGACTGCACAAGGTAACGGAATATATGTTAGTAATATGTTTTGTGTTGCAGTAATGGGTTTTTCATTTATATTATCTACATGTTTTCTAATATTTTTTTTTTACCTGTTTAATAACCTATTATGCATTATCTGTATGATTATCTTGCTTAGATCAGTATTTGCCATGCTTCTTACAATTCCAGCAAAAAAAATTCTGAAAAAGACTCATCAAGAATGGTAGCAGGCAAGCGAGGTGGGGAAGCATGTCATTGTTGTACAGGCTTCAGTGCACAATGTGTTACCAATAGACTTCAGTGCACAATGTGTTGCCAATAGACTTTAGTGCACAAAACAATGCTAATATGCTTCCCCACCTTGAGATAAGCAGAAACAACAAGACAGTATTACGCAGAACTCATCACAGGATATTAAACAGTTGATAAATATAATAATACATTCAATATCAGGAAAACGCATATACTTTCCCACCTGAATACATTAGATGCTATAAAACGCAAGTGTCCCTTTAAGGTACTAGGGAAAGATTAAGGACTCACTCTTTGTTTTGTCTCCTTTGTAAGAGGTGAAGAGCTACGAGCTGCCGTTTGGTTCTCAGGTGTGTGAGCATCCCTGTGTGGAGAGTATGAGGGACCTGGTCCTGCGAGAGCGGGGCCGGCCTGACATCCCTAGCAGCTGGCTGGTGCACCAGGTAGGGGAGTACTGTGCTGAGCTGTTCAGTGATATTATGTACCCAGGTGCAGCCAGTGACCCACAATAGGTGGGAATTGAGACACACATGGGTATTGTATTTCATGATGTTCAATTAAATTGGTCAATAAATCACCCCTGTGGAGAAACCAGCAGGATTAAAGGGTAGCGGCATTAGGCCTACCATTGGTTAGGTGATTAGAACAGAGCACAGCAGGACAAGCTTAGAGAAACCAGGATTATAAACGAGTATTATTCTCTGTGAAAGAGCCATTATATTATGGGGTATGAGAGGGCCTGAATCCCCCATAACCCTCCAGGTTAATTGCCTTAATTTTCAATGTCTTAATAATATAGAACATGCCCATTACCAGGGGGGCAATAATAGCATACATATGTTCCTATTTAGCATTTTCTTCTGGCAAAAAAATAGTTTTAGCTTGAACTGTAATTGAGTTATAAAATGTACTGTGGTAAAGGCCTCCCAGCAGTCCATGAGGCTGCTTTAAAACTGGCTTTGGGGAAACTCACATGGCTACATTTTGTACCTTCTCGCTGTTGTCATGTAAACATTCCCTGATTGTTATTCATTAGCCTGACTCCTCACTGTGGGCTTTCTCTCAGGGGATGCAGTTCCTGTGCAACACCATCGGGGAGTGCTGGGACCACGACCCTGAGGCCCGCCTCACTGCGCACTGCGTGGCCGAGCGCTTCAGCGTGATGGGGCAGATGGAGAACAAGGACAATCACAATAACAACAATCACAATGCCAGCACCACAGGCACGGAGCCCTGGAAACCTGACAGCAATGCCCAGGAAACAGCACCCTTCCAGGGGATTCCATCTGGGGTACTGGTGACTGAGGTGTGAAGGAGCACTGCCACACAAAAGGGCCAACAGCACACCACTCGGTACAGCAATAGCTTCTCTTCACTTGTCTGAAGGAATTTCTTGTGTTCTTCTTTCAAGACTAAAAAATGTAGACAGATCATTGCTTTATTGAAGGCTTTTATTCAATGGGCTGGACTCTTAGTTAAAACCCTAGACTGATATTGTGCAAGTGTGTTGGCAGATGTAATTGCATAGACGCCTACAGTTTTCTTCACACATTTTCACGTGTCAGTGTCGGCATGTTGAAAACTCTGGCAGTAAGGGACTACGTGTAAAACTCTTTAAGCAAATATGTAATTGTATCCCTATCAGAATAACCCCTTACATCTACAACACTTCATCTGCAAAATCAAAGCTCTTGGTATAATGCGGCAACAGTGCCTTTGGATTCAACATCGAAGAAACGTCTTAACCACATTCAGGGCAGTGGCACCGTGGTGTTAAGATTCTGGCACAGTTTAGATCATTAACATATGTGCAAGACTAGGTTTGTCATGTAAAAAACAACTGGTTTCCAACCTCATCTCAGACCTTATAAAAAGTAGACAAAGCTAGCCTAAAAGTGACATTTATTTTAAGCACTAAATTACTTTCAAATTGTAAACTGCCAATAAAAACAGTGTGCAGTGCATTTGTCAAACTATAGGCCTACATCAAAGCAACCATATATCTTGTCTCTTTTTCCCCACCGGGTGTTCAAAGGAAATTCATCTTTATTTTTCAGTGTCAGTGGGGAAAAAAAATATATCATAGCGCTGTCACTCACAAACAATCCAAAACAACATGGAACTCTACAAGGGGAAATACTATATTTTATTTTGTACTGAATGATAACAGCTTTCAAAACAGGAAGATAATCCAAACTTTTTTTTTTTTTTTACCTAGAGCAGCTATTGCCATGTATCATGTATCACACAACTGAAAAGGCCACTGTCCAACTTGAATTGGTTTACTAGTAAAATGTATCATATGATTACAGCAAAAAATTACTGAAATCCATCTCATTACGAGATGAATCACATGCTAGGGAAAGTTGAATGGAACATGCAAAGCGTAATCTTTGTAAACGATTGCATGCAACTTGATCCAAC